>NC_037529.1:61497880-61518594 GCF_001531365.2 Cynara cardunculus var. scolymus
AAATACAACGTGAAAGAAAAAAAGGGATTATCATCAAATCACTGAGAGAAATGATCAACAGATGGTCATCCCCTTGATTTAAGGAAAAAAAGTATTTTAAGTCATTTTATAAACAAAATGGCCCATCCTTTTAGATTTTGTGAAGTCTAAAGAATATACAACATATTTAACTCTCTTGAATACCCAAAAAAAATAGGGTATTTAACCTTATCCAGATCTGCTCTGAAAAATATCACAGTAGGCAGCAAGTGGGCATGCAGTGGACACTGTCTAGCAATGACGGTTTTGTAGAGTAAAATCAAATCTTTGACCTTCCATCACCTCTTAAGAACATTTTAGACCAAAAATATAAGAAAGAGGCAAAATGGGTACATAAAAGACATAAGAATAGGAGTACTGAACAACAAATAACTCTCAAAATTGAAAGTTATCATACCTTAAACTTGTGGCGTTACTTGTCCTCAAGTAAAAGAGAAAAAAATAAGGAGAAGAAACCTAAAGAAAGAGATGAAGGCGAATACTTACAAAAGATGTCGGATATTCGTCTAGTATGGATGATGTACAACTTCCCTACTTGATCTACATAGTGTCACCCATAATCAGTAGGACTTTAGGCTAGTGTTTATGGCAATGATTGTGTATATCCATCCCCCAAACTTATCTTATACTACAAAAGGATTTGAAGCAAAAATTCTCGTTGATTCAATTTTAGGTAATCGACAATATTTGTGATCCATTTATTTGGTATATTTTTTCTTTTTAGACAATGAGCTCACGGTTTTTGTCTTCCAATTTTACGAAGACTTTCTTCTTTTTGTTATTACCTTCCAATTTTCCAAAGGTAACTTTTTAACACATTCCCCACAAAGTTGAATTGTATAATGTCCCATTTGTATATAAAAGGACCAAAGTTGATGGCTCAGATTGGATTCAATGAGAAAGTGTTTAGGCTTAAAATGAAAGGATGGCCTATGTCTTTGTAACATAAACACTATTAAAAATCAATGAATGATGGTGTACCTGAAAAGAACAAACAAATTGGATTCAATGAGAAAGTGTTTAGGCTTAAAATGAAAGGATGGCCTATGTCTTTGTAACATAAACACTATTAAAAATCAATGAATGATGGTGTACCTGAAAAGAACAAACAAATTGGATTCAATGAGAAAGTGTTTAGGCTTAAAATGAAAGGATGGCCTATGTCTTTGTAACATAAACACTATTAAAAATCAATGAATGATGGTGTACCTGAAAAGAACAAACAAAAAGAATTTTCAACACCAAGTCATAACATATAACAAAAAAGTATGACGGATCTGGGAGTAACACAAAAAAAGGATCAAAAGTTTTAGCAAAATGTACCTAAAGATCACAATAAAAATGTTCAAAAGATAGTGATGATAAACCAAGGATTCAACTATTCGGGTCGAACCTACTCACTGTGGTCAGTGGTGGATTGATTCGTCACTTCGGAGGAATGAACATTGGAGGTAGGGACTATAGGAGCATCGACAGAAGGGGCAGAAATAGAAGGAACATTTCGAAATTGTGGAGGACTCAAACCCCCAGGAAATCGTGGCAATTGGGATGCAAGAAGCAAGTCTTGACGGCCATGAGTATGTCGAGCAATACGGTTCCAATCACGTGAATAAGCTCAGTAACGGGTTGTTATCTTCTCCAAACTAGCGAGTCGATCATCTACGCCATGAACTTTGTTGAGAATGGAGTCCAACTTCTGGTTGCTTTCATCCCATTGAAGTGCTAAAACCGAAAGCCATATGGCAGAACTGTAACCATAGGCGAACGATGACTTAGATGGTTGTTGTGACGGTCCAGCAACGGCAGCAGCAGGCGGCTGTGACGGTTGTGGTGTCGAAATAAGAGCAATCGAAGGCTCCAAATGATCATCCACAGGGACAGAAGTTCTATCATGCAAAATGTTAGAAGGCCGACAAGCACGTTGACAGAGATCCATTGTATCTTGGCCAATATACGATGATCCAGCAACAATTATATCAGTGTCATAAGTCGAGACATTGGCAGCAGTTAAGAGGTTTATGATCAAGGCAGGAAAAATAAAACGGGATGTAGCACGTTGAGATGGCAGTGTGAATGATGGACCCCAAATCCACAACCATCTCCTTCAAAATATAGTAGAGAAGTACACACTTCTCTCTCGAAAGGGTACTATCATGAACCATTGGGATAAGGTTATGTCATAAAACTGAAACCATAACATAGCTTACTTGTTCAAATGTCCGGCCAGAATAATTTGTCGTTTGTTATCCCTTGACCACCCATGATCGGGAAGGGTGAGGACAAAGGTTATGTCCTTATCAGAAACAACCAGGGATCTTTTCAAAATTTGTGCAAAAGAACAAACAGGAGGGGCTGAGATACCAAAGACCGAATTAAGATTTGGTTCGGACCAATCAATTTTCTTCCCCCAAACACGGACAGAAACACCTTTAGTATTACCCACAGCAGCATAAAATTTAGTTACCCACGAAACATTAGCAATAGTAGGGGCAGAAACAAGATTGTCCCAATAGAGTGCTAAAAGATGATGTTTTACAGTGATCAGTGCCTCGACCAACTTGGGGTCGAAGGCACGTTTCATGAGAATCTTGATATTTTTTATACATACATACATTTCTGTATACGGTATGGCCTTGGGCTTCTTTCCTACCATCACCTTTTTCTTCTTTGTCGAAACCTTACGCTTACGAGTGGGATTGGTTGACACAGTTTCCAACTCAGCCTCAAAATCGCTATATTCATCAATCGGCTTTTTCTCTTTCTTAGAGGGTTGCACCTATGAATCAGAACTTGAACTCTCTTCAATTTCAGAACATGAGTCAGTGGCTACTGTCAACTTACTGTGGGTAGTTTTGGTTGTGGCATTGATAGGCACATCAATACTTTGGGGTTCCATGTTTGCTTGCGACTCAGAGAAAGGAAATAGATCTTCATCACTTGGTGGATGGTTTCCCTCAAAATCAAAGTGTAATTCAACCACCATTATGTCACTCAGATTTATGTTAAATAGATGGGGAGTGGTGGTTTTGGTTTGGGTAGTGGTGAGGGTGATTGGAGGCGGTTGATCAGATTAAGGGGGAATAGGTGATACTAATGGTGGTGGTATCAAGACTGTTAGGTAGGAATGGTGAGTGAGAAGAAAATATGTTTAGTGGTGGAGGGAGGGGGAGGTACGACCTGCAGCAATGTGATAGTGGAGTCGCCGGTGATTAGGGTTTCTATGACATCAGGTGAAGAAGAGAGAAGAGGAATGGTTACCGGAGTGACGACGACGTGGACTCATCGTAGTCCACGCGAATAGTAGAATAATGACCGGCGGCAGAAACGCAGGGGGCAACAGTGATGGTCAGAGACTCTGGTGCCTCTGGAACGGCTTCACCATCAACGTCAATTGATGAACCGGTGACTGGTTCATCTACGACTGCATGCTACCGCAAAGATCGGCGGATTGGAAAGAGACTAGGTACGAGTCATTTTGAGCGAGCCATGAGAGAAATGTCAAACCTATAAGATGAAAAGGTGCTAAATGCTAAACAAGAAGACCCCCCCCCCCCAACCTTTTGTCCAACTGTTTCTTCAAGAACCACGTAATAACCAGTTTTTCAAAAAAAAAAACTTTTTGTTTTTCCTTTGGGTAAAAACGGTTAAGGGATTTAGAATTAAAAAAAACAACCTTTTGCTTTTCCAACGCAAAGAAACCAACAGCTAAAATCAGAAGAAATCATCATTCTCTCTTTTTTTTCTTTTTTTTTAGAAAAAATTATTAATTCTTCAAACTCCCCCCCAAAAATTGGGGAATCCGGATTGTGGGCACAAAGTGCCCACTGCGAGCATACCTGCAAAAATCAAACACCAACTAAAGAGAGAAATTTTTACATTATATACAACAGTTGCTCTTTTAAAATCATAAAGATTTTTGGCTTGGATCTTGTATTTTTTCCGAAAAAAAATGTTTGACCCGATACCCATTAATTTTGAAAACACTATTATCAAGGGGTTCAAAAGATCTATTGTTCCAAACTTTCTCACCTCAAAAATAGTGAAATGTTCTGACCATCTTGATTTAAGCTTTCCAGAAAAAAGCTTTAATCGAGAATTAAAAAGAAGAACCTTTTGACATTTTTGAAAAAAATTGGTGATTAATCCTACGATCATGCCATGCTTTTATTTTATTTTTCTTTAGATATTTTGGCATTCTCGTAAGCCAGGTGCCTCCATTCTTCCAACTCAATGAGTTGGAACTTTTTTTTCTCTCCTGCAGAATTTGCATTCAAATTAAATTCCTTAATTGCGCAAAATGTCTTATATTCTAATTTTAACAGGACGTGACATGCCTTTCCAAAAACCAGTTGATATGGAGACATACCCAAAGGGGTTTTAAAGACGGTTCGGTAAGCCCATAATGCATCATCCAATTTGAATGATGAATCCTTACAGTTTGGCTTGACAACTTTCTCTAAAGTATTTTTAATCTCACGATTTGAAAGTTCGGCAAGACCATTTGTTTGCGGATGGTAAGTTGTGGCAACTCTATGTTGGATGTTGTATTTACTGCGGCACTTAGATATTTTTTTATGAAATGAGTCCCTTCATCGCTTATCAAGGCTCGAGGAGTTCTAAAACGAACAAAAATATTATTATGTAAAAATCTCACTACCGTCTTGGCATCATTTCTTGGGCAAGTCTTAGCCTCTATCCACTTCAAGATGTAATCAACCGCAACTAAGATGTATTGATTATTGAAAGACATAGGAAATGGTCTCATGAAATCAATAATGTCCCAAACATCGAAAAGTTCAACTTCTAAAATATTGTTTAAGGGCATCTTATTTCGTTGGGACAAATTTCCCACTCTTTGGCATTGGACACAACTTTTCACAAACTCAAAAGCATCTTTAAACATGGTGGGCCAAAAAAATTCACTTTGTAATTTACATGTTAGTTTGAATCCAATACATTTACATAATTCATGTATCAAAGTAAATCGCATGAAACGTAATAACACATATTATATCAAAGCTTTGTAAAACTTACCTCGTACGATATCAACCGAAACCAAACCTCTATCCTTATCTACGTAACACCTCTTAAACTTCACTTAAAATCTTGTCCGTCAAAAACTTTCTCAGTTTCCCCCAAACCATATATATAATGCACCCAGCCTCCTCCCCCGCAAAAAAAATATGATCACCCTAACAAAAACCATCAAGTCGAAAATACTATTAGACCGTCCTTATTAAATCACAATGAGGTGATTAGTATTTCACCTTTGATCCCTGATCTTTCATCAGTTATAAGATTTTACTACTGAATTTTGTATTGTTGATTATTTTGAAACCCGATCAACTATAAATTTAAAACCGAACATTACACCCACCACATGAATTGAGCTTAATACGACTAATATACTTTTGTGAACAATGGTTTATTATGATCATGATGAAACTTTCAGATTTCGAAACCGACAAAGTTTTATCTACAGGACTATTCAATACTAAATAAATCGTTTTATTAATTTTAGTGCTCAAATGAATTTATAAGTTATGCAATACATGCGCGCGCGCACACACACACACACACATATATATATATATATACATATATATATTTGGACTCAGCGATTGACATAGATCGTAATGTCGCTTTCAAATTTGCCAAAAAAATGAAGTTTTTATTTAGGGTCATTTGAGCCGGACGGTAGAGATATGTCTTTTATGGATTTTAGAAATATTAAATGAATACCAAACTTTAAAAGGGGACTTTACATGTAAAAAATGACTTTATACATTTTACATCTTTATAATTAGTTATTTAATTTATTTTATATATTTTGTTTTTCCATTTTATACAGTTATTATATTAATATATGTAATTGCATATTAACTAAATTACATAAAAATACGTTTTTTTTTTTTACAAATTACACCATTATAATGTCTTGTTAATACGTCCTAAATAAGCCTAATATCGAATGTGTTTAATTTTATATTATTAAATGTTATAAATACTTAAAAATTATTTTTAATACTTATATTTTATACTCTTATAGTTACAGATTAAATAAAAAACCATAAAGGTAAAAATGTAAGTTTTAAAAATAATTCGTACGTATTTATATGATACATAAAAATATGTTTAAGCCAAAAATTCAATATTATGCTTGTTTTTTTAACATATTGACGAGAAAATTACAATGGTGCAACTTGTAGAAAAAGAAAACGTATTTTTTTATATATTTAAGTTAATATATAATTATATGTGTTAATATAATAAATGTGAAAAATGAAAAACAAATGATATAAAATAAATTGAATAACTAACTATAAGGATGTAAATTATAAGGAAAAATTAGTTTTAAATTTTCTTTTTTTTTATCTTGAAAACAATTATCTATATCTATATTACCTTATAAACCAGATTTATCAAAACTTTTAAACACAATTTTTAATGCACAAAGTACTATACATTTATGCACAAAGTATTAAAAGTCTTAAAAACAACTCATAACGCATTAAGTACTATTAGTTTATGCATTCAGACTTAAATTCTTATAATCTACAATTAAAATAATATATAGTACAAGTTGCTAATGCATATTATTACCTTTTCTTTTCATGTTCTCAGATACTTTTGACACATTTTACCCATACCTCTATGTCTTCTCCCCATCCCCCAAGGTCAGATTCACATTGATATTCACCTTGAGTTATTAAAAGTTGTCTTATTCATCTCTCATTCAATTGCTCTAGAACTCTCGATCTCTTGATTTTTTGCTCTTGGTGTAAATTGAACACATTTATGGAGTCGTTTAATGTTGGATTTTAAACTGTCATACGATTTTTTTCATCGATAGACTGTAATTTGAACCATAACTCTTATTTATTCAAATTGTATTAATATGTAAAGACCAAGTATACTTATATCATCGTTAAATCTTCTCTAATAAAATAAATGAAATTAGAAAATCGTTAAAATTCACAGCTCCAATAACATTGCACGAATAGACAACTAGTTTATAGAAAATGAAATATAAGATTAATAAATTTCCCTTTAAAAAAAATAAATTAAAAGAAAACCTACAAGGCTACAAAATAAAAAACGTGAAAACCAAAGAGTATCCCTCTCTCCATTCTACAATGCCACCATTTACACACACTAAAACACATACACAGGTTGACTTTCTCCTTCTCTCATGGCGGCATCCAGTCGCCACCGGAAATTTATGGAAGACACAACCAAAGCCACCGCCATAGATCGGTATTGTACGACTCAGTGTAATCTGCCTCTGAATCCTACAGGCGTTTGCGTGTCCACTTGCCACTACATATGTCCTTCCATTTGTCGCGTCATCGACTCGTCTCCTCCACCGTCGTCGTCGTCGTTTTCGCCGGCCAACAGTCCTTACCCATCATTACCGATCACTAAACATCACCATCCACCACTCTCTCTACCTCTCAGAATCTCTCTCATCTTCCTCTTCGTCACGTTCTCCCTCTTCTTCCTCTACACCCTCTGCAAACTCTCTGTTGTGTGGTGCCGATCCAGATGCCACCGCACTCCGCCGCCACCTTCTCCGGAAAATTATGAAACCAATGATAACGAATTAGTAGATCACCCCATCTGGTACATCAGGAGTGTCGGTCTTCAATCATCGGTGATAAACGCCATAGCCGTTGTGAATTTCAGCAAAGATGACGGTGTTGTCGAGGGATCTGATTGTTCTGTTTGTTTGAGTGAATTTGAAACCGACGAGACGCTTAGATTATTACCCAACTGTAAACATGCTTTTCACGTATCATGTATTGACACATGGCTCAGATCACACACAAACTGTCCTTTATGTCGTGCCGCAATCGTCAATAACATCGTCGATTCGCCATCGCCGGAGCTAAACACCGATGAAGTTGGGCTAATGGGAGAACCGGATTTAGGGATCTCACTTCCTGTGGACGATAACAGAGGAGAAGCTAGCGAAAGTGCTGAATTGAGAATTGGGGAAACAGATGAAGAAGATGCAAACAGTATAACAAAGGCAGAGGTGTTGATCATCAGAAGGTCAGTTTCTGTAGATGATTTAGAAGTTTCTGATCATCATGAGATTCCAATTCAATCTGTTGATGGCGATTTGGGAATCGAATTGGTAAAGATTGATCAAATAACAGATAACAATCATCCGATGAGAGATGGGAAGTAATCAAAATCAGAGTTTCTTAAAGATTTATGATCAGTGCTTCGATCAGAAGATCAATGGAAATCAACCCCAGATCGATTTGAAATTTGTGGCAACAGCAACCGAAGAGATAAACCCCAACATCAAGTTTTTTTGCCTTTGATTGCATCTTGTTCAAATTTCGATTTCAAAAGGCAATTGAGTTATGGTTGTTTCAAGTAATTATTGGGTTTTTATGCTCAAATTTCATGCCATTATTATGATTTATAATGGAAGTATCATCTAACCCAACTACAACTTAGGGGTTGTTTATCTAACGTTTATTCGGGTAAGTGAACATCAAGTTATATATCTTACCGGATGAATATGGTAAGGACCAAAAATCTTACCCGGTAAGAACGAGACAAAGACCAAGAGTCTTACCCGGTAAGTAAGGCCGACAACTCTTACCACGGTAAGCGCTTACCGAGTAAATTGTTGCGTACGATACCGTTTTTGTGGACTAAAATCTTACCTGGTAAGTAAATAATAGTGTTAAATTTACCGGTAAACGCTTACCGGGTAAGTGTTCGGTAAACGGCCTCTTAATCATGAATCTAATATAACACGATCTAAAATAAAATAACTATTGGAGTTGGGTGTGACCTTTTTCTTTTTATAGATTCCGAGTTATAATACTTCATTTTAGAAAAAATACAACATAACAGTTGAAGCTCTAAAATGGTTCAATATGGTTTTTCGTGTCAAATTAGACCAAACCAAAGTATTTTTTTATATGTATTTTTTTATTTAATCCACTCCACTTTCTAACCAAAGGATCTACATCCAACTCCGTTGTTTAGGATTGTTTATTTGAAACAACTCATGTTTTTTTCTATAAAATCACTTATCAACTTATTATAAGTCAGAATAGTTTAACTTCTTCAAAAACTCTTTATTAGCGGTTTGACACCGGTATAAATTGTTTATCCAAACACTCAAAAGTGCTTATTACCGGTGTCATACCGGAATAAGTCAATAAGTTGTTTTTATAAGCAATCTCAAACATCCCTAAATCTACAGAGCTTTCTACCTTGAGTTTGAAGTTATTTTAGTTCTAGATCTTAATTTATTTTAAATTTCAAATTTAATGCTATTATGTTGTGAATACTTCAAAATTGTTTGCTTCATTATTTGACTGGTTAATGGAATATGTTAATAAATTATAAATTTGTAATGAACCTTGTATATATTATTGGTGCTCTTAATTTATGGATTAAGTCATTTGAGGATGATTTGATTTCTTGAATTTCAATACTTTAGCGCTTATTCATTTGACTGTTTGGGCTACTCTGTATTGATAATATTTGTTAATTTTATTTGATATTATATTAGGGGTTATTTGGTAGTTGTTGAATGGTTTGGTGCAGAATAATTAAGTGGTCAGAATGATTAAGAGGCTCTCGTCATGTAGTGCAAAATGAAATATAATTGTTTGGTGATTATTTACAATGAAATTATGGAATTGAATGGTTAAGAAGGTCATGATGCAAAATTATTCAGAGGATTTTATAACAATTAAGAGGCAGATTTTTTTTTTTGCTAAACAAGATTCACCTCTTACTGAAACTATTAACAGATAAACAAACAATCTTTTTATTATGATAAAAAAATCATTCATTTTTCAAAATAAAACATGATAGTTTGTTTTTTTAAACAAATATCATATTATTTATAATAAAAATATAAAATTGAATATATGAAAATAAAATTATGCTTGTGGATATGAAATCGATAAAATGATTCGATTAGTACATAAGAGATAGAAAATCTTCCGAATATTATCAATAAAAGGGGAATTTGGTAAAAACAAAGCAAATATAATGGAGGGAGCTTCATAGTTGCCAATCTTCCAAATTCATTCTTATTCTGATGTATATATATATATATATATATATATATATATATATATATATATATATATAGGGAGTTTCGGGAAAAAAACATTCAAAAATATAAAAAACTGATGAACATCCTGATAATCATTCATCTGAATAGTATCACATGTGTATATAAGTAATTAACCTTGTTTCTTAGTTTTTATACACGTATGCATGTTATTCGCATGTGTATACCAGATAAATTTCTTATAAATTACGGATATACACATGTGCATACCGTTTAGATGAATGGTTACCAGAGTATTATTCTATCAGTTTTTCATTTTTTTTACGATTTTCGTTGAACATGACCCTATATATTATACATAAAAATATTATTTTTACTTTCTTATTCAAGCATCTAGAGTAGGGGTGTTCGCGGTCCGGTTTGGGCGGTTTAACCCCTCAAACCACAAACCAAACCGTAATGGCGGTTTATAAAATTTTCAAACCGAGCGGTTTGACATCAAGTGCTCAGACCGGTCAAACCAGACCAAGTAAAAGCGGTCTGGTCTGACCGGTTTAGGCGGTTTGGGCCTTTAATGGACTTTATATTAAACTTAATATATATATATATATAATTTAGAATTTTAGATTAAGTATCCATTTTAACAAAAAAATATCTAATCAAATAAATGTAATAATTAAGCAGTTCTTGAGTATAAAGTCGAGGCAATCTAAAGTACAAACATATAAAGATATAACATATTAGAAAACAAATAAAATAACAAAATTACAACTCTACTGTGAGTATTGAGTAACAAAATTCACGACTTCACAACCTTCAATGATTCAATTCTTAAGTCTTGACCAAACAAAATAGAAGCCAAATCTAAGTTGGTTGAATCACTTGGTTGATGTCTTGATAATGTGCGCCGAAATCAAACCATGGATTAGAAAGATTAATAGATTAATTGAGTTTTTGAGGGATTTCAAAATTTGGAGACCGTCAATATCAAATGTGTCGATATATTCAATGGTTTAATGGTTTTAGTCGTCGATTTTGATTATGTTAATTTGGGTCATAGTCAATAAGTTAAAAAAGTTGGGCTTGCTAATATTAAAAAAAAAATATATATATATATATATATATATATATGGCGGTCGGTTTGGTCTAAACCGCCCAAAAAAGTTTCCAAACCGCAGACCGGACCGGACCGCCCGGTTTTGCTATTTTCCAAACCAGACCGGACCACCAGACCGCTCAAACCGCCAAAAACGATCCGGTTTGACTTGGTTCGGCCTGTTTGAGCGATCCAACGGTTTTTTTGAACACCCCTAATCTAGAGGACATGAGGTTCTTAAAAGAACCTTTATACAATGATAATTCTTACAAGTCATTACACTTTTTGACCATCTCCAATGAAGGTTCTTTTAAGAATCTCAATTTTTTGTTGGCACCTCATATTCAACTTATCAAATTAGAACTCTTCAAAAACTACAAAATAATAGTTTTTATAGGAACCTGTTTTTTATAAGTACTACTGATTTTTTTAACATCAATAATTATTATATTAATATACAATAATAAATATAAAGTGAATGAAATGAAATAAGAAATAAGTAAATTCTATGAAATAAGTAAATACAAAATTATTCAGAAAGTTTTAGAACCATTAAAAAATAATATTTTTTACCAAACAAAATTCATCTTTTAACAATTCAAAAATTATCTGTTAATAAAACTATTAAAAGATAAAACAAACAACCCAGGTGTTATAATAATCTCCACAATAATAGTTTTGGTAATACAATTATAGCATGCCATCATGCAAATACAAAGGTGTCAAATAGTTATTGGCGGGAACCATGGTGTGTATGGCTAAACACTTCCAAGTGTTCTTCCCAATTTCCCAATTCACTTTTCTGTCCATTTATCTGCCCTAAAATCTCCTCTTCCTCCATCCACTTTCTTGCCTTCAAATATGTGCTTTTTTGCTTCCATGGAATGGTGCCAATTTCTCGGCGATTGAATTGATTTCTGCACCCAAACACAGGTAAAACTTGGATAACCTTCATTTCTCTTTTAGGGGTTCTTTCATTTCTCTCTGTGTATAAACCATCGGTGATGTTTAACTGGTTTTCGACCATATTTGATTTGATTTTCTTCCAGATTTTTGATTAAATTGTATGCAAATTATTTTAATTGGAAATAGGATCTCTGTAATTGTAACTCAGCTAGTATCCGAAAGCAGTTTAGAAGATGCATTTTGACTTAGATAGTCAATTCAGCTAATTTAGCAGCTGATTTTTGTGGCTTAAGGTTTTCATCATGACCACTGATAGAAAGAAGTTTGATTTGAAAAACGTAAATAGGTTTTGGTTTTTCGAATGGGTCCATAACCGTTACCATTTCGGTTTTGAAGATTAGATCCAGAGCAGATGAACTTAAACTATTCATAATGAATTAATAGTGAAAGTACATGATACTGTTGATGAATAGTGTTCATGGGTATTAAGGTATATTCACACTGAATAGAATTTAGAATATATCTGGTTCATAAATCAACTTTCCCATAACGATATGTATATATAATCTTTGAGGAAAGTCAAAATGAAAACCGTAAACTAGTTTTCATGTGTTGTTTCACATAAAAAAACATTCAAGACCGTTTTATGTGTGAAAAAATACTGAATTATAGCTTAAAATCAAACTCGTTGAATGGTTTAGATTAGTTTCCACGGGTTTGCAGCGTATTTACGCTTTTCGTTTAATTGTTACTCTATTTTCTTCTTGTGTGGGAGATCCCGCTAAGAAGTACTCCGATAACGTTTTGCAGAATTCATCGAGAAGATGGATTCACAAACGACAAGCAACGAACAAGCAGAATACATCCATAACAAGATGAACAGAACCACAAAGAAGGCCCTGCTTGCTTTAAACTGCATAATGCTAGCCATAGGAAACTGCGGTGGCCCGTTGGTTCAACGCCTCTACTTCATAAAAGGCGGTAAGGAAATTTGGATATCAAGCTGGCTACTAACCGCCGGTTGGCCGTTTCTAATCCTCCCACTAATCCTGTCGTTTTTGTACCAAAAAAGAACCGGAAGAAACGACACTAAGCTTTTTTCTTTGAAGCCAAATCTCCTATTCCCTTGTGCTGTTCTTGGAGTCTTAACAGGTTTGGACGATTATTTAGCTGCTTATGGCGTTTCCCGCCTTCCCGTTTCCACGTCTGCTCTTATTATCGCCACCCAATTGGCATTTACTGCTGGATTCGCGTTTCTTTTGGTTAAACAGAAGTTTTCTGCTTTCACGATTAATTCGATATTTTTGTTGTCTATTGGTGCTGTGATTCTTGGTCTTCATTCCAGCACTGATCGGCCTGCTCACGAATCAAGGATGAAGTATTACGAGGGGTTCTTTATGACACTTGGAGCGTCGGCTTTGTATGGGTTTATCCTGCCGTCGATTGAGTTGACTTTCAAGAAAGCTAAGCAACCGATTACTTATTCTTTGGTGATGGAGATGCAGATCGTTATATCGTTCTTTGCAACTGCCTTCTGCACCATCGGAATGCTGGTCAACCGTGACTTCAAGGTAGATCCCGTCTTAGAGCTACCTAATAGAATACTTAATAGGACTTAAATTGATAAGACCAACGACTTTGAGTTATATACAATGGTGTTACAATAAATTCTTCGAATAAAGTTTTTTAAGGACACTTTCTTATGTCCTATTAGATTCTCGAACTTCATCCATGAAAAACTTGTCAGGTTGTCTAACGACTTATTGTAACTCCATTGTATATGATACATAGTTGTTGAATACCGAAACTTAAATCCCCATTAAGTGTCTATTAAGTCGCCCAAGAGCTGTTGGACGTCCTAACAGACTCATTTTGTTGTAGCGATATATTTTGCAAAGCATGTTTCGAACCTCGTAAGATCTCTAGATTGAATCATTTGTGTTGAATGGTTAGGCAATTCCTCGAGAGGCGAGGACATTTAAGCTCGGGGAAGATACATATTACGTGGTTCTGATGGTGAACGCGCTTTTTTGGCAATTCTTTTTCTTGGGAGCAATCGGAGTCATTTTCTGTGCCTCCTCGTTGTTGTCTGGAATAATAATCGCTACATTGCTGCCTGTAACAGAGTCTTTAGCTGTTTTGTTCTTCCATGAAAGATTTCCCGTGGAAAAAGGAATTTCGCTTACGTTATCTCTTTGGGGTTTCCTTTCCTACTTCTATGGCGAGTTTCGACGTATGAAAAAGACCTACAGCAACGGCGACCTTGAGGTAGCTTGACACTAGCCAATCGTATGTAGCTTGTATGTATATATCCAAATGAATAGCTGTGTAAAATAACAATAAACAGTTGGTTTTCTAGACCAGTTTATGTACACTCGCTAATCGTTCGGTCGACCAAGAGAATCTTGAAGTCGTCATAGGCGAACCTTCATGACCAAAAAGTTCGTAAATCAGAAAATGTGTTGAATATCAGGTTATATAAGTAGGAAGTGAAAATGTGGTCAGGATGGCCGAGTGGTCTAAGGCGCCAGACTCAAGTTCTGATCTTCGGAAGAGGACGTGGGTTCAAATCCCACTTCTGACAGGTTTTTTAAAATTCTATTAATCATTAATTTTAATTAATTAATTTAATAAATCAAATATTTTATGATGAATTAAAAAAAAGGAAAATAAAAAGAGAGGTCAGTTGTCACAATAAGAATAAACGAGAGGGGCAGATATCTGACGGGTGGGGACAGTTGCATTATGGGATGGTAAACATGCATGCGTGGTCGTTTTGATCACGTGTAAGGTGGCATCCACACGTTCCTATCATATCAACCACACATACAAACACCTCTATCCATCAAACAACTCGCCTTAAATGTATTTGTTTTGGAGTTCTCCGTGGTTTATATGTTTTAATACTTTGGGTTTCTATTTTAAAATATCTATGGATTATGTTTTTATGATTTGTATTTTATAATATATTGGGTCTCAAAATCTAACTATGTAATATCAGCTATGTAACATACACTTAGATAAACAATTAGTTACCTTTATTTTTTTTGGGAAAATTGTAACAAAATGAAACCAACTTTCACGTAATTCGTATTTTAGGGAACCAACTTACACCTAATTCCTATTTTGGGGAACTAACTTGCAAAATAATTATAAAATTCGTTTTTTTCCAAAAATTAATGCAATAAAATCTATTTTTCATTTCAAATCTCGTTTTTTTTAACTCAGATATCAAATTGAACATTTAAAAAAAACCCAAATTACCACAATAAAAATTGTTTTTTACTAATGCAAAAAAATCAATATATATTAGTAAAAAATAATTTTTATCGTGGTAATTTGGATTTTTTTTTTAAATGTTCAATTTGATATATGAGTTAAAAAAACGAGTTTTGAAATGAAAAATAAATTTTATTGCATTAATTTTTGGAAAAAAACGAATTTTAGTTATTTTTCTATAATTATTTTGCAAGTTGGTTCCCCAAAATAACGATTTTGAAAGTTGGTTCCCCAAAATGGGAATTAGGTGCAAGTTGGTTCCCCAAAATGACGATTTTGAAAGTTGGTTCCCCAAAATAAAAATTAGGTGCAAGTTAGTTCCCTAAAATGACGATTTTGAAGGTTAGTTCCCCAAAATAGGAATTAGGTGAAAGTTGGTTTTATTTTAATGCAAATTTCCTTTTTTGTTTTTGGATTTCTTGCCTTTCAACCATCTTTCCTTTCCATTGCATTCACCTTCGGACCATCTATTAGGAGACACCAATCAAACACAATATTAGTCCCACACTGGCTAGACTGGACCATTTGAAGAGTAATTTAATGGATTCCACATATTCTCACACATAACCGAATGAAACACGATATATTTGTCTGTGTATTGCCACAAAGGAATCTAACATGCATGACCTTACCCCGCTTCAAAGAGTAGAGATGCAATATTGTTTTATCTTGTTTATCAATAGTTTCCCACGAGAGAGCACTATATAAATAGAACCAAGTACAAAAATGATATAACCAATGTGTGAAAACATCACACCCTTAGTCTAACTTAGGTTTCAAATACTAGACATGGGAATGAGACCCATCCTATTGAGGAACTAGCGTATCCGTTTCGGCAGGGACATGGATTCCCCACAAAACCGGGGATTATTGATGGGGATCTCGAAAAGTTAATATCAGGGACGGGGATGGGTAACATAGTCCCAGCTCCGCCTTGTCCCTGAATATTAAATATTATATATATATATATATATATATATAATATTAAATATATTATTTTTAAAAAATTAGATTTTATTAACTTTTAAATTTGGAAATAGTATTTTGAAATTTATTTTATACACATTTTTTCTGAGTTGTACATGATAGGCTAACTTCAACACTGTTCGAAAGACCCTGTTCAATATTTTGTCTAGCACGGGTTCTACCACATCTGCAACTAAGTGTTCTTGTTCATTCAATTCCCATCTCTCTCATCGGTCTTCCCTATCACCCAATACTCCAACCATGCATACAACATAACAAGTCTTATGGCTATTCCGTATTCTTTCAATTTTATCAAGACCTTCATGTTACACAACACCTATGTGGTAACTCTTCACCTTAACCACATTGTCTTAGATACTTAGATTTCTTATAAACCCCTCAAACTAACCGTTAAAGGAAAATGATAAAAAAAAAAAAACAAGAACCATAAAAGTTAACTCTTATGTTTTTTTTTTACATTTTTTACCGGGTTTTAAATGGGCTTTACCTGACCACCAAACCCAGTTTGACCAAGTGTGCATAACCGGTCTGTAATCTATCGTTAATGAAAAAGTAGGGATGTATGAGCTTTTGGGTTTGGACCAGACCCAATCAAGGTTCTTCGTGTAACCGGTCCTAGTCAGGTTGGTCCCGATCCTTGACCCATTTGTGCACCTCAATATAAAAGGTACACTTTTACGACAATATATGACTTGCCCAATATTAAATAATTTAAAAAAAAAAACATTAAGAAATAATTTCCAAAACCGTAATATTAATTATTTACTCCAATGGAACCCCTAAACACAATCGCGAGTATTATGTAATACTTAATTTTCTTATAAAATAATCCCTTATAAAAATTAGAAATTTAGTCCACGTGGTTCACACTTTTAACCTACATAGGAGTGTTTGAGATTGCTTATAAAAACAACTTATTGACTTATTCCAGTATGACACCAGTAATAAACACTTTTGAGTGTTTAGATAAACAGTTTATACCGGTGCCAAAACGGTAATAAGAAGTTTTTGAAGGAATTAAACAATTCTAACTTATAATAAGTTAATAAAGATTTTTATAAAAAAGTATAAGTTGTTTCAAATAAGTAATTCCAAACACCCCTCTAAAATTCCAAAATCAAAACAAAATTAAAAAGACTCCATTAAACAAAGGGCTATTTTGGGGTGTTTACATTTTTTCTAATTCTTTTTGATTTATTATTCATACGGTTTTGTCATTTTGTAAGATTACACCTCACCCCACCTTCCGCCTGGTCCACTTCACCATCGCTGTTCTTCACCATTTTTGTCGTTTAATCGAACCAATTGCACCATTTCCTAACATCAAAGAAATACATCTGCCCGTCTTTCCTCACATATACAGTTTCTGAAAACAGGTTCTCTAACCCAATGCCGTCGTCCACGAGTTGCACGTTTGCGCTCGTTATTTCAACATGTGCAGACATGTGAATTTATACTAATTTTGATTTTGGGACTAAAATGGTTCTTTTTTTAGGGTACTCTCGGGAACAGATCCAGTGGAGACGGAGTAAGGCCCGTAGCTCAGAGGATTAGAGCACGTGGCTACGAACCACGGTGTCGGGGGTTCGAATCCCTTCTCGCCCACAACCAGCCCAAAAGGGAAGGACCTTTCCCTCTAGGAGTAGGAAAATCATGATCGGGATAGCGGACTGAAAGTTATGGAACTTTGTCGAAATGGAATGTTTAGATTTTAATTTTTTGGTCACCACATGCACTTGCATTTAATATATGGTGTCTTTCATATCATTCCCCTCTTCAATTGAGTTCATATTTTATAAGATATATTATAAAAATAAAAATAAAAATAAAAATAAAAATTGGTATTTTTTGTGACAAAGTTCATAATTAGATTGGGACCCACAAATAGTCCTGGAAAGTAAATATACATCGTGGGGTTTCCATTTCATATTCCATTTAAAAAAACATTAATTAATTTTATTCTAAATTGACAGGACAAAGAGCCTTAAAATTCCCTTGCATTTGATATAGATATATATATATAGATATAGATAGTCAACCAAAATATCAAACTAATGGTTGATTTTAATAAATAAATTACTTGTGTACTCGTGCAATTTGGTGGAAGCTGTGAATTTTAACGATTTTGAAGTTTCATTGGTTTTATTAGAGAAGATTTAATGATGACATAAGTTACACTTGGTCTTTACATATCAATACAATTAGAATAAATAAGAGTTATGGTTTAAATTATATTCTATCGATGAAAAAAAATTGTATGACAGTTTATAATCCAATATATTTAAAATCCAACATATTCAAACGATTACACAAATGTGTTCGATTTACACCAAGAGCAAAGAATCAAGAGATTCGAGAGCGAGACCGAGAGTTTTTTTTTTTTTTTTATTAACCTGGATATCCAATCCGCTATGCGAGCCAACTAATTCCAAGGCAACCACCTGCTTTGCAGATAGCCAAGAGTCACCGTATTTGAACCTCCGTGGCCACAAGAGAATTTTTATTACCCCTTGAATTTGAACCTGAAACCTCCAAGTACTTTTGACCTTTGGAGCCAAACTCAAACCAATCAGGCACCACCCTTGTGGTTGAGACCGAGAGTTCTAGAGCAATTGATTGAGAGATGAATGAAACATTGTTTTAATGTGAGAGGTTTGAATTATTGTGATCATATCCATAAAAAGGTAATAAATATTATCTTCTCTTTTATCATAAAACATATATTCTCCTTAAAGGTTTTGTACCCAATTATTTCATGGATATAATTCATATATATATATACCTTAAAGTTGGTTTCCATTAAATTCTTTCCCTTTTTCCTCTCTAAATTTAACTAGTTTTTTAACCGTGCATTGCGTGGTAGCGATAATATCATCTTCAAAAAAAATGTTATAGACTAAATTTGAAGTACTATTCTAAAAAAATTTAGACAAATGTGAGTGACAACTACTCATTAACATTGAAAGTTTTTAAGAGGATTTGATAACAATCTTAAAACCATATGCTAATTTAAGTTATCTAACTATGCTTGAGAATCGTGTTGCAAAATACTCTACAAATGTTTGACTAATGTTAGTAGTTTGTCTAATTAGAAGTAACAGTTTTAATTGAAATCTCATCTAAGGTGACAAAATCACGATTTTAATTTTATAACAAATTTAATTGAAATCTCATTTTTGAAGTTACGACAAAGAAACGTTCTATAATATTTCAAGTGGAAATTAAAGGAGTGCGTAAGTTGTAGCAACAATAGTGGAAGTCCAATACGATGCATGAAGAACCACATCATCAAGCTAAGAAAATGGATTTTTCTGATAAAAATTAAAATTAATATCAAGTGGGGTCGATGACCCACATATCAGATATAATATTTGAATTGTAATTAGAGCGGTGTGTCAAACCGTGATAGTATTAACATCAAGACGACAGATAAATAATTACCTCATATTGTCAAATTATTATCATTGGTTTTACTTTTATATTTGCACTATAATTTTTACCATTTAGTTGGTTTCTTATACACCTTACTTTGTTCAAAAATTTTAACTCTTCATCAATGTGGGACAACTAAAACTCAACAACAATTCACCATTTGAGAATACACAATTCTCATGATGTCACCTCAATACCCAAGGTTTTCTTTTATATATATATATATATATATATATATATATATATATAAAGATAAAGATTTTTTCTATTTGATTGGTTTTGATCCCAACCATGGTTATAGATTTTAAAGAGGTCATCCAAAGTAAGACAACCCTAAGAGACAAACCTCATTAATCGACACAAAGGCACCATTCCATCTTTTTATACACTTCACCTTGTTCAAATCTTTCAACTCTTCACCAATGTGGGACAACTAAAACTCAACCACAATTCACCATTTGAGAATACTCAATTCTCATTGTACCACCTCAATACCCCCAAGGTTTTACTTTTATAATTCTCATGGTGCCACCTCATCACCCGAAGGTTTTACTTATATATATATATATATATATATATATATATAAAGATTTAATAATATAATATAATTAATTTTGCACTATAATTTTTATCATTTGGTTGGTTTGGTTCTAACCATGGTTATAGATTTCAAAAATAATCACTCAAAATAAAACAAACTTATAAGACAAACCTCATTATTTGACACAAAGGCATCCAATCCACTTTCCTTATAATAATATAATTAATTTTGCACTATAATTTTTATCATTTGGTTGGTTTGGTTTCTAACTATGGTTATAGATTTCAAAGAGAATCATTAAAAATAAGGCAAACTTATAAGGCAAACCTCATTATTTGACACAAAGACATCCAATCCACTTTCTTATACACTTCATT
>NC_037529.1:61519723-61529695 GCF_001531365.2 Cynara cardunculus var. scolymus
CTTTCTTATACACTTCATTTTGATCAAAATTTTCAACTCTTTACCAATGTGGGATATCTCAAACTCAACCACAATTTACCAACACCTCAATACTCAATTCTCATGATGCCACCTCAATACTCTTGGTTCTTCCTTTAATATATATATATATATATATATATATATAGATATATGGACCCATTTTGTTCATGGAAAAAGTGAATAGTAACAAGTAGGATAATGTCGGGTTGTTCACGATGCGGTTTGGTCTGCTTCGAGGTTAAACTACAAGCAATATATGCGGTTTGAGCATTTTTCTTAAACCACAAACCGCACAACGTAAACTTCAAACTGTAGCAAACTGTATTGCACAAGGTTTGTACCTATCACACTTTATGCCTACATTCAATAACTATGAGTTTAAAAAATACATCATTACAAAAATGGCGCATCAAGCATAGGCGTGCAACGAGCTTAACATGATATCAAACGAGTCTTGAGCCATGATATGCTGTCACAATGATACTTTTAAAACACTGATTTTAACAAACGTAATCAATTTAAAGAATGATAATGGAACCATGTTTGATGTGTGTGTGTTTTTGGTGATTATCTTCCTTTCTTCTTTCTTAAAGATTTTCGATCTTATTAAACCATTTTTGTCAAAAGAAATCCTTTTTCAAAACCGTTTTACGAACATGGGGTCTAGGGTATTAGCGATTCGAGCTTTTAACGAGCTCATTTATCTCAAACTCAAACTCCTTTATCTCGATCTCGATCAAAATATTAACAACGAGTTAACGAGGGAACCATTCAACGACTGATCAACGACGGAACACTTGGCGACAGATCAACGAGGGACTTTTAGCTCAATAAGACTTTTTATGACTTGTTAAGATCCAATAACACCAATAGTTACTTATTACCTATTTGCATGTGGGTACCAAACAACACACATGTTGTTATCTATACATTCACATACATACATACATACATACATACATACATACATACATACATACATACATACATACACACATACATACACACATACATACACACATACATACACACACATATACATACATACATACATACATACATAGAGGAACGATCAAATGCAAACCGGCTACTCTTCACAGTTGCTTTCTCAGCTACACCAATCAATCTTTTGGACGTACCACAACCTTTGTTCCTTATACCGGTAGCAGGATGTATCTCAATGTTATCGAGTCTTGGAAAACCAAGGATTTGTTCTATTCCATGCTCTTTACGTTTCATCGAAGGTTCATATGTACGATCTTTGGCTAAATCATTCTTCAATTCTTTAATTGTAGCCATAAATTATTCTAGTTTTTCTTTGTCATCTCTTAATATGTCCAACATATCATCGATAACGTCATATGTATCATTTATTATTTTATGTTGGTCCTCGCCTACGTCACATATTCTTTGACGACTGTTTTGAAGTTCAATCGGCATAAGGTCGCGTCTACATCTTCTCAAAATGCATTTTTCAGGTATAGATTCAACACCGACGTTTAACAATACTTTAACAACATGTCTGCATAAATAACCATGTCGACCGATGTGATTGCAACTACAAACAATGGTCGACTCCTTCAAATTACGAACAACCTGTACATAATATAAAGTTGAAACAACTAAGATCACAATCGAAACGTTGTTGAAATAAAACAATAACATATAAAACTAATAATAAATGACTATGTATGCAAGCATGCCTTATACCCTGCAATTTTCTCGTCTCTTTTGTCTAAATGTTCAATTAAATATGTGTCAACTTCCTCGTCTGCATTGACACTTTTAATTGAACATGTCCAGGCAGCCCTGTGTAACTCAGTTTGCACCTCAGAAAATACATAACACGTGTAAACCTCACAAGCGTGCCTCTCCAACTTGCTATAGGTTAACCATTTAGGTAGTCCTCGTGTGATAATCAAGACGACGTTGTTCCCTACGTTGTTTCTCCAATACAAATTAAAACCCCAACATAAATTGAAAAAGATTGTTTCCACTCTTTGAAAAAGAGTTAAAAAATGAGTTTGCACTTTTTGACCTGTACGTTGTCTTCATGAGGCAACACATTGGAAGCTCTTTAAAGTATGTGGGTATCCACTGGAATCTTAGAGCAAACATATCTTTCAACCACATATGATCTTGATGAGAGAACTCCTCGATAAGAACCATCCATCTACTCTCAAACTCGTCGAAGGATATGTGAATGTTCCACACCAGCTTGAAAAATTGTTTCTTAAACATGGTGTTATTAAGAAGATCACAACTAAACTGCAAGTAAATTAAATATGTAAGCAATTAAAGAAGAAATAGAATAATAAGTTGTTTGCTGTCTTYCTAACCTTGTTGGGGACTTTATTCATAATGTGCCAAATACAAAGCATGTGTCTTGAATYGGGAAAGACGGTTGCAATTGCCTTTTTCATCGCAAGACATTGGTCGGTAAGAATCATCRGAGGGGGCTTCGAATGTGCTTTYYGAAATGCTTGCAGTARCCATTGGTAATTTGGAACATGTTCATGTCTAACCAAAGTTGATCCAACAACGACATTGCAGTTATGGTTGTCAACGTGAAGGAAACAAAAACCATGAAATGTCTAAAACAATAAACAYGTCAATAATTAAAATTTATAAAAARGRCCATTTTCATATAAAGCAGCATATACGAACCTRTTGGTTCGGAATGTAGCATAAAAGGATATTACATCTCCAAATTCATAAGAATTGAATCGAGCTACCTCATCAACCCAGAAAATAGTATGCAACTCACTACCAACCCAAATTGGGTTGATTATTTCGCTCTTGTATCTTCCAAAAGGAAAAAAGATCTATGAGAGTTCTTTCCTGAATCCGAAAGAGAGTACTTGGTTTTCCCAATAACTGCACGTGCCACCTTTTCGTTCCTCCATCGTAGTGTAAAAAATTACAGGGTCATAAAAATGCCACCACATATATTTTAAAACGACAATGAGAACACAAGTTTTCTTTGGTAGAGTTTTGCAAAACTTTTCTTACACCCAGACCTGAGTTTGAATCCCGTTAGTACCATTTTCTTAGTTTTAGTTTTTAATTTCAGATTTATTATGATTCTGAAATTTTTTGCAATAAAAGACTTGAACACATGACCTCACATATGAAAAACAATGAACTAACCAACAAACTAATGATGATTTTGTGAAAAATATCGACATATTTATTGCTTATAGTCAAATGATGCCACCACTTGAAAAGATTTATAGGTCCGCCCCTGCTTCACGGAAACAACCTCTGTATCCCTCAAAACAAAGATAAGGTTTGTGTAGTATACATACTACCATAACTAGACCCTACTTCGAACATGATTTACCGTGTTTGTTTGGTTTGGTTGAATACAAGTTGTAAGCTGAATGCTAAGTTAGTTGAATCCTATGTTAAACTAGCGGTAGGGCCGGCCTTGGGCACGGGCGGCATGGGCCTTCGCCCAGGGCGTCCTTAGCCTAAGGGGAATCTAGCCCAAGCTCGTTCTATATTATCAATTATTGGTCTTGAATCTTTCTAGTTCGATCGACACCTATTGGCTACTGACCTACAACGCCGGACACAGAGGACGCTCCACCCCTCCACCTCGAGATCTCAAAATTCAATAGACCAATAAATCAATAATCAAACGCAAGTCGACCACCATCTTTGTCTTACGCCCACAGGCCACAACCAATCGGATTTTTGCTCTGATTTTTGGCTACGACTGCTTATGAGAATTTTCTATCCTCAAATCTGATTTTCGCTCTGACTTTCTCACCACTCCAGTTGTTCTCTTTCTTATTATTTATCTTATTATATAAAACCTAGTTATATGATTTGTTGTTTAATGTTTAATGTTTATTGATTTCATGATTTGCTTATTTTCCTTGATTTCTTGATATTGCAATCTTGATGTTAATGTTTATATGCTGAAATATGAATGACTGAATGCTTCTCTGAGTGATTTCCTTAAACCTAGTTGATATCCTTAAACCTAGTTGATATTTCATTTGTTTTAGTGGTTATTTGGATTTTTAGACTTTGGCTATTTGGTGATTGCTTTATTTGGACCATTTGATTAAATATGTTTCCTAGAAGTGGATGAAACATCTAACTTGAGGTTGTTTGCAATAGGACTCAAATTTCTAATTGGGTTCTCCATTAGATATAACATTTGTTTTGAATTCACATCTACGAACAATGAAAGAATACAAAGGGTTGCTAGTCGCTTGCTCTCTTTTCACCTGACCGTAGCACTAAGCGACGAAGTCAAATGGTGAATGGTGCAATCTGGATATTGTATGTGAAGATCAAGTATGAGACCTAAGAACCACTAGGATGTTATGACCCTATGGAGCCTATTTTGTTTTGCTATCTAAAACAGATGTGTAATTTGTTTAAAATATACGTTGAATATTAACTACAAAACCTATAGAGTACTATAAAAACCCCAATATCAAAGAACTTTGTTCCAATATCAAGATTAGGTAGAAATAGTTAGTAACGGCTACTAATAACGTCATCTAAGCACAATAATCAATAATCAAACCAAAATAATGAAAGTATAGCAAAGGAAGAGAGGGACATTTATTTAACTTTCCGTCCATGACATCCAAAACCATTAGACCAACCCTTACTAGCGGTGTTTTAGCCTTCTGCCCTTTCCTTATTTTCCTTTTGGGAAATCCTTTCTCTCTTCTATACTTCTCGTAAGTTAAGGGTTTTTATGGAAACAACTGTTTTGTTTTATTGTTTGAAGATAGAAACCAGAAGGTTTGGTTTGGTTACAAGTTGTAATAATTAATGAATCCCATAATCTGTGGAAGCAGTACAAGTGAGGCAATCTTTGAGTTGAGGGTGTTTTAGTTGGTCAGCAGTCTGAAGTGACTGATTGTTGCATCTGAGTCTGAATGTAATTGAAACATAAAGGGGCTCTAAATCTGACAAAAATCCTCTCTTTTTCCTTCCAAAAACACCAATAACAAGTCCATGCCCATTACTTCACAGCCTGGACAGGCTTCTTGAAACTGCATATCAAGCCCACATTCTTCCATAAATCCAACCAAAACCCATGTGAGATTCTTCCCTTTTAATCATTCTTCCACTTCTTTTATTCTCAAACCACCACCACCATCTCCATCCCCAGCAGATTTCTTTTCTGGGTTTTTGTGTCATCGTCATGTGGGATTCAGAGAGTGAGTCAGTTGCAGGTAGAGACTATGATAATGGACTTCTTTCGTCTAACAAACATGGAGTTCAGACCGATCGCTTTGAACAAAGAGGCAAATCTTGGTACGTACTATAACTATTTACCTACCCATCTTATCTCTTTAGTTGTTTTAAAAGATAGATGAAATTAACAAGCTTTCATGGGGAAATAGGTTTGTTGCAACTGATATCCCGAGTGATTTCTTGGTTCTGATTGGTGATTTTAGTTTCCATTTGCATAAGGTATTAATTGCTTTATCTAAATCCATTGGTTTTGGGTTCTGAAATTGTTGATTAATTCATCATTTTGTCTGTTTGTTTGTGTGGTCCAAAAGTATCCTCTGCTCTCAAGAAGCGGAAAAATGAACAGAATAATATATGATTCAAGAGAAGTAGAGTTGAGCAAGGTGCTCATGGATGACATCCCAGGTGGTGCAGAAGCCTTCGAGCTCGCCGCGAAATTCTGCTACGGGATTGCCGTCGATCTGACCGCCACCAACATCTCCGGCCTGCGGTGCGCCGCTGAATACCTGGAAATGACGGAGGATTTAGAAGAAGGAAATCTCATTTTCAAAACTGAAGCTTTTCTTAGTTATGTGGTGTTGTCTTCATGGCGAGATTCGATTGTGGTGCTCAAAAGTTGCGAAAAGTTGTCTCCCTGGGCGGAGAATCTCCAAATCGTTAGAAGATGCAGTGAATCCATCGCTTGGAAAGCCTGCGCCAATCCCAAAGGAATCCGGTGGCAGTACACCGGAAAACCCATGAAGGTTTCTAGCCCGAGTTGGAACGAGATGAAGGATTCGAGTCCGAGCCGGAGTCCGGTTCCTCCTGATTGGTGGTATGAAGATGTTTCGATTCTTAGAATCGATCATTTTGTTCGTGTCATCACTGCGATCAAAGTAAAAGGAATGCGATACGAAATGATCGGAGCCGCCATAACACACTATGCCACGAAATCGCTTCCGGGGTTGATCAAAGAGGGGACTGGTGGCGGTTTAAATGAAGAAGGAAGTAGTAGTGGCGGCGGTATGGCAGTTTCCGGCAACTGGAAAGGTGGTTTGCACATGATCGTTGCCGGAAATAAAGAGGATCATTCTTCGATTACTCAAGCTAGAGATCAAAGAATGATCATTGAGAGCCTTATAAGCATAATCCCGCCGCAAAAAGATAGCGTTTCGTGCAGCTTTCTTCTTCAGCTTTTGCGAATGGCGAACCTGTTGAAGGTGGCTCCGGCGCTGGTTACGGAACTCGAAAAACGGGTCGGGATGCAATTCGAACAAGCCACGTTGGCCGATCTTTTGATCCCTTGTTACAATAAAACTGAAGCTATGTATGATGTTGATCTTGTTCAAAGGCTTTTAGAGCATTTCTTGATTCAAGAACAGATGGATGGTTCGAGCCCCGGGCGTCAGCCAGTGACGGAAAAACATATGTACGAAGGGATTCAACGAAGTAGTAACTCGAATGCGAAAATGAGAGTCGCTAGGCTCGTCGATAGCTACCTCACTGAGGTCTCGAGAGATAAAAACCTTTCCTTGACCAAGTTTCAGGTGCTCGCCGAGGCCTTGCCGGAATCTGCAAGAAGCTGTGACGATGGATTGTATCGAGCAATCGATTCGTATCTTAAGGTAGTCTAAACTTATAAATCTTGTAAACGTAACATCCGAGACATGTTTATTTGACAGACGTAAGTTAACTTATTCTTCGAGTTTATTAAAAATGACCTGTTTGGTTAGCCATTGACTAGCCGATAACCTAACTAGCCTTTTTGAACCCTATTGCAATAGCGCGTCAACAAGTTCGAAAGCCTTTTTTTTTTCCAATTATACCCTTAATTATATTTTTCAACATGTATTTTTGCATCATTTTACATTATTATCTATTTTATCGGTTGGTTTTTACCAAACATGACCGGTTTATATATCCCATTTGCCCTACAAAAATGTGCATATAGCTAGCTTATCAGTTAATCCGATAAATGTAGCTATAAATTAATGTTACTGACGGGCTTTGTGTGTGACAGGCTCACCCGACGTTATCAGAGCACGAACGGAAAAGGTTGTGTAGAGTGATGGACTGCCAGAAACTCTCGATGGACGCATGCATGCACGCTGCTCAAAACGAGCGGCTTCCGCTCAGAGTCGTGGTGCAGGTTCTTTTCTCGGAGCAGGTGAAGATCAGCAACGCCATCGCGAGCACCTCCATTAAAGACACGAACGCGGGCGATTCGCATTACCAGCCAATGGTTCAAAACCGCAAAACATTGCTAGAAGGAACACCACAGTCGTTTCAAGAAGGATGGGCTGCTGCTAAAAAGGACATTAACACACTGAAATTCGAGCTGGAAACGGTGAAGACCAAATATCTGGAACTGCAAAACGAAATGGAGAATTTGCAGAGACAGTTCGATAAGGTAACGAAGCCGAAACAGCAGTCGGCATGGACGAGTGGGTGGAAAAAGCTGAGCAAGATGACGAAGATGAGTACTTTGGAGAATAACGACGTTGGAAATCAGAGTAATGTAGCACAAGCGGCTAGAAAGAACCCCAGAAGATGGAGGAATTCAATTTCCTAGAGGCGGAAACGCGATTAGAAGTTTCAAGTCATCGGAAAACCCGAACGTCGTACAAGTTAAGGCACGGAAACGACTAATGCCAAGAAAAGATTGCATACGAACACATGCCGGTCGAACTAGTCCGACGCAAAACGATTAGCTATAAATTCATTCTTCATAAATTCCTTTTTTTCTTCTAGGAATTCAATTTCACATGAGTAGTTCATCCTTTTGGTTGTGTTCATTTCATTTCTTGGTGTTTCTATTACCATCATGTTTGTTAAATTTGTAATTTGAAGTTAAGTTTTTATGTGTTTTATATTCATATATCGTTGTGATTGTTTTTTTTAATTAACCTGAACATCCAACCCGTTATGCGAGCTGACTAATCTCAGGACGACCACCTGCTTTGTAGATAGCTCAGAGTCACCGCATTTGAACCTCTGTGGCCACAATGAGATTTTTATTCCTCCTTGGATTTGAACCTAGGACCTCCTGATACTTTTGATCTTTGAAGTCAAGCTCAAACCAATCAAACACCATCCTTATAGTTTATCGTTGTGATTGTTATGGTTATAGTTATTCCATATTTACTCTTTCTTGAGGCATATGTGAGATTTAATTTAGAGGGCGCTTCCTTTTACATAAGGTTATAGTTATTTCTTGAAAATTAAAAAATGTAATAAATTAAAAATAGAGTGAACTACATGTTTGGTCCTTATGGTTTACACAAAATCACATTATGCATCCCTAAGATTATATAATTATGGAAAAAGTCCATGTGATTTACATTTTATAATGCTCTGGTCCTGCCTCTAACTCTGTTAAAAAAGACTCCGTTAACAGGGGTGGAGCCATGATTTGGATATAAGGGGAGCATCAATTACATATATAATATTATATATATGGGAAACGTTTCATTTGAGAAGTAAATAAGTGATAATAACCTTTTATTTGGCTAATATTTGCGACTTTTTCTAAAAGTTGTGAAATTATCCTCTATATTTTTTCATAGCCGTAATTTTTGATCAGTCAAAAACGTAATTATTGATCAATCACAACCGAAATTATTGACCAGTAAAATCTGATCTTGATCATATGAAAGACTAGAATCACTTATTTACTTTTCAAATATTTACCACTTCTCAAATTTGATCTTGACCATCTTCAACCTTTATTTAAGGTGTCTTATAAAGCTACAATCAAGATTGACATCATGAAGATATATGAAACAAAAAAAAAAGGTTAAAGGTTAACATTGCGATGTTTGGAAGAAAACGAAAGCAAGATTGCTCTTACTTCGGATATGTAGAAAACAAGTAACCAAAAGAAATGTTATATGACACTAACAACAAACTACATAGATGCCAACTAGAGGATACAAAATCGGATTATCAGGTTATTTCTCGTTTTACTATTCTTTAAATTTTTATAATTCAATATTAAAATCTATAATGTTAATTTTTAATATATTTTTTGATGCAATTTTATACATGTGCCACCTCAACACACTATTGATGCATTGTCCCAAGTTATGGTTGAATGTTTTACAGATTGGAACATTGATAACTAATTGTCAACGTTGACAATTGACAATTAACAATTGTTCAACAACTGATTTTGTGGTCAACAAGCTCTTAGATACTTTTACTCCTTATTAATTTTAAAGGGTAGGTTTTTTTTACATGAGGTGTTGTGTACATATCATTTATCTCATTGTGAAAGAAGAGTTTTTTATGATTGAGAGCATTACACTACATTAATAAGCATTTAGACTCATGTCTTAATTACAAACCATAAAACACAAAGTACTACCATTTTATGCATAGATTTCAAAAAACTCTTAATAACAAGTTATAAAGCATAATGTACAACTTGTTAATGCATTGACTTTAATTTCAATGGTTAAAGTCCTCTTCCGGTAGCTCCCTTGTGCGCCAGTCATCTTCTCTATCCTTTTCCAGCAGCTCCCCTGTGCGCCAAAACCGGTTTTGGTAAGTCCAGACCCTTCTTTCCTCTCTAACAGTTTTCTTCTTCCTTTTCCATCTCTCCCCTGTGCGCCAAAACCATTTTGGTAAGGTTAGACCTCGCTTTCTTCCATTGCTGCTACCTTTGCACAAATGGCCGATTTGATGTATCAAATTTGTGGCTTTCCAAGACGACCTCATCTGTGCATATAACCTAAATTTGAA
>NC_037529.1:61530260-61531618 GCF_001531365.2 Cynara cardunculus var. scolymus
TTCCACCAGAGAAGGTAATTTTTATCAAGTTAAATAGAGTAACCATTTCGTGACAGGTATATGCAAAATATTTACAAGAAATATATTAGCATTAAGTTTTTGTATAGTTCTTGTAGTGACAAAACATGGTGCATCAGGCAAATACCTAAATGTAGTACATATACATTTTCTGGCTATTGTGTTTTCATTTGAACCCATCCCCCTCTTCAAGTGGTCTCAAGTTTCAAAAACGCTATTAACTGAATGTTTACATTTTCAAAAACTCATTTTCAGTGGTCTTCATATGTTTACCTGCTGATTCTGTAAATGTATAACACTAATCTTACTCTTCTATTGCAAGAATGCGTGGCTGCTACATTACGTTGTTTGTTTTCAGGGTTAGGGGAGGGGTATTTGCCTAATGAGTAATGACCCATGTTTCTATCATTACAAGAACTATTACAGAGTTGGAATTTCCTATTATGATAGTATTACAAGTGAACTAATTATGCTTGGTTTTTGTTAAATTAAGGGTAACGGTCGGTGATCCATGACAATTTATAGTTCAAAAGTAAATCGTCTCTATTTCTTTCTTTCTTTTGGTTTGGGGTTCTTGATATGAACTTACTCCTTATTAGAAAGAATAAAAACAGAATTTCAGGACATAGCAGAAGGAGCAAGAGGACTCTTTTCAGTACAACTTACAATCACAGCTTAAACTAATCTCAGCTGACTTTCTGACCATATTTAGACCGTATTACCAGTCTCATCACTACCATGAAAAGAAGGAACTAAATTCTAACTAGAGGGTGGGTAAACTTATATGGTGTTTAGAAGAATGTAGTTAGAGGGTGGGTGGTGCATCGAACATTTTATCATAATATTTTCATTGACCTTATTACATAATGCTSTAAATGATGGTCRTGGTCCATTCTCAAGAATAAAAATCTGAAATTGTTTTCCATTATTTTGTTGTATGTAAATTCTCTATTATGAAGTTCAACTGGGTGTAGGGGTGTGGGGGTGTGTGTATAATGTGGAAGTCCTATAAGTTAGAGGTTGAGTTTAAGTTGGACAGGAGCTTTGGTATGTATATGGATACATTAGAGAATGCGAAACAATTAATCAACAATCATTCTTGTTCCTACTATTGCTCCTGTCCAAGAACCTACTGTTATATATGCTGGACAAAATAGTTATAAGCTGGACAAACCTGTTAAAAGTTACCAGATGTTAAATGTTAAAGGTCAACATTTCTTTTAACYGGTTRTGTTTGTGTGCCTACAGTTTCAACAGCAACTGGTTCTTTTAAGTGTTTAAACTTTGAAGATTTGGATGAAAACTTCAAATGAATAGCATGCTTTACATACATGTAAAGT
>NC_037529.1:61531718-61536375 GCF_001531365.2 Cynara cardunculus var. scolymus
TGGAACAAAATCCATATTTGCCTAATTTCCAACCTGGCTAAGTCGCCAGAAAATTGATGTATGTTTTGTATTCATGCTGCATTTGTATGGGTTGTGTAACATACAGGTCGATCTCAGGGTCGARGCAATGGACTAAACAAAGATTTGTCGGCCTGAATCCAATTGATGGATAGATGATTACAGTAATTAGAAAGAAACAAATAAAGAAAACAAGAAATGAATGAAACAACGAAGGAACCAAACAAAGTGAGACAAACTACATATTAATGGGCCTTGGGTAATGTCAATTCTGATTTTCAATAATGGTGAGGATTTCTTAAGCAAAACTAGTTCAATCTGCCTCTTCCGAAGTGGACAAGTTTTCTTGAACCAAAACCCACATTTACTACCACAATATGCAAAAGTTAAACACATTAACATTAAAACAAATATTTTTGCCGATCTCTATCTCTAATTTTTCATGTTAAGTGACACTTAACTGAAATCAATTAACCAAACACTAACTTGAGCCAAGGAAAAATCAATCAATTGAATCTCAATGTTAACAATTGGTCAATACCAAAACATCGACCCAAAGCGACAATTATCCAATCAAAAGAATGTCGAACTAAACACCAAACAAAGAATTGTTTTTAAATCTAACTTCACTGAACAATAAAAGTGGGATAAACAAGCAAATTAATCACTACATTAAAACAAAATTCAATAGAAAGCATAAATGAGAAATTAACTAATAACTATGAACATATGTTTGAGGAATCTTGTAAAATTCTTAGAAATAATAGATATAAAGTACGGAAAAAACTTGAATAAAATCATGTGTAAGAGCTCGATTTCCTTAAGTTGTATTTGGACACAGTTTTCCTTGGTTTCACGAAATTCACTCGAGGATAACCTCAAATCTCAATTTCAATCCTCGCATTTGTTTCATTTTWAACTTAGAGAATCGTAACAATTCCTAAATCGAAGTCAAAAATATTAGCCCATTAAATGGAAATTACTAGAGTATTAGTGGGCAGTTAACGAGTTAAAAACGACTTACTTAGATCAGAAGGCATTTCTAACTCTTCAGAGTCAAAAGCCCTTCCGGTTCAAGAGCTTAGTTCTTCATAATCAAAAGCTCTGACTCCTCAGAGTCGGAAGYTCTGGCTCCTCTTAAAGCCTCTGAGTCAAAACTATTTCAGAATCAGAAGCTTATGAACAACATTAAGAACCTCAATTTTCCCAAGCATTTCATTTATAAAATTAGGGGCGTTGCCGCATGGACCTCACAAAGGGGTGCGCCCTTTTTACACCACCATATGGCACCATCTAGCGATCTCGGGTTCTAGTTAGCTTACACAAGTGTACATCCCACACCTTCTATCCCATGATATAACGTAACTACCAACCCCATATATTCTCTGGTGAATCTAATTATATAAAATGAACTGATAATTTCATTAAATTCACCAAATATTAACAATTAACTTTGAACACATGTAGAAAAATTTAAACTAAATTCAGAAAATTATAAAGTGCATAAATGTATAAAGATGCAAAAATTAAGAGGGCAGTAATTGAAATGATGTAGAATGATATAGAGAGCATAAACGAAAGAAGATGCAGAAAATGAAAACAATAAAAGAAATCAAGAACAAATTAGCTAACTAAGAACAACAAAATAACCTGCATAAATAAGAAATATGAAGGATGATACTCAGAGTCATATGAAAACCAATTGCAAATCGAGATCTAATGGCATAAGCTTGTAGCACAAGAGATGTGTGATCCTTCATCATGAAAAACCTTTACCTCTCTCTATAAATTTGTTCCCTTTTCCTCTCACCTCTTCACGCGATCATGACTCTTAAACCTCTCTACTAAGAACTATGAGTTCATATTTCTTATCTTCAAACTCTGACTAGTCTGATCAAATACCAAAATCAATCAAACAGTGTTGAAATCCTTTCGAATCCGGCTTTAATCATTAACCTCAAATATTGAAAACTAATGTTGTTGAGCTCTTGCTTGAATGCCAATAAAAGGCGTAAGCTTCTCAGGGTAGATCTTGATGAAAATCATCTTATTCATTAAGCACGGTTGATTTTAGGCAAAGAATTCTTTAAGCATACACAAATCCACAATGAGAGACGATGAATAAGTACTCATGAGATGGGCGATGAGCATAGATTTGACAACAAATTGCCCATGCCTTAGGCGGAGAGCACCATGAGCTCTCCTGTTCATCGCTCACGCCTTGGGAGATGAGCATAGATTTGACAGTATCAAAGTCTAATAAGTTCGACTGTACCCAGAAAATCATCATCTAAACCTAATTTTGATGAAAAAAATAGGTGCCTATTCACCCAAAAACAAATCGTTTACAAGGAATTTCTTAAAAACATAAGAATATGGTGAATCAGTCAATTTTTTGTCCAAAAAAATAGTCGAACAAAAAGCAGTTCATGGATGAGTAATGTTCTTATGAAAAACCCTAAACATTTCTTGAATCTGGTGCAAATAGAAAGATCGTATGGATAAAGGTTAATTGATTTGGCTCTGATACCAGTTGTTAAACCCCATATCTACAGCAGATTAAGGTTAAAGCATTGATAAATAAGAGATTGTAGAAGACGACGAATAGAAACCGACCATTTTATTTATTAAGTGAAATGGAAATTATAAAACTCTCTCAATGATCTAATCGACTCTCATGTGATTTCATTTTTAATTGCCTTATAGGAAATACCCTTTTACAGGCGTTTCGAAAAAAAAACATCTTCTAGAAATAGAATCATTGCAAAATCAATGCATCCACCAGTCTACTGCCTCCACGTATCTAATTCCAATAATTGTTTCTGTGTACGTGTCAGACAGATACTAGAACACTTGTAAGATGAGCCGCGGAACCTTCACGCAGATGGGCTAAGTAGGAGACCTAGAGGCTCTACATGTATTATGTAGAGGCTTTGTGTCTGGGACTTAAGCTCTGTATCCGAGTACTTGGATTTTTGCATGCAAGACTTCGGTCTTCATACCCTCTGTGTTCGAGCTCTGTATCTTAACTCTTGGTTCCAAGCAGCTTTCTGACTAAGTCCTCTTGGACTAAATCATCTTTAGACTTCGTCTTCATATTTGACCCTTACAGCATTGAAGTCTTCATTCTTAGAGATCTGATAGGGGCTCTGCTTGTATTTACACTTAGCATCCAGAGCATAGTTCAACTAGAGGGGCTCTGATCATCCAAATGAGGGGCTTTGGTCATCCAAAGGAGAGGCTCTAGTCATGAATACTTGTGGACCCGAGGCTTTGGTTGCTCTTTCAAACTTAGTTGTTTTAACGTAGATCAGATCTCTGAATCTTCCATCCTTAGCCTGAATTGCTTTAATAAAACTTTAGGATTATTTAGAACAATTTTGGTCCTAACATAATATATTTAATATACACGACAGGTCAAGAATCACATTACCCGGCCCCATCCCCGACTTTTAACTTTTTGGGATCTCCGTCTTCATCCCTGATACACGGTTTATAGGGAATCCCCGACCCGTTTTTTAACGGGTACACCGGGTTCTTCCATAGGGCGGATCTCATTCCCATACCAAGTTCATTAACGATCAAATGACCTATTAATTACCCAATATATATATTCATCAACCAATAGTTGTTTAGAAGTTTATACTAGTATTCCTAAGTTTAATTGAACAAGGGTAATGATATGCTTGGGCCACAAAGGCTATTATAAGTTGCCTAAGTTTCCTCTTAGGCAAAGAATGGTTATATGTTGCCTAAGTGTGACCTCAAGCAACATATAAATGATTGTATGTTGCCTCAAACTATCTTAAGCAATGTCTTATCCTGGGTTGCCTTAGTAGAATGTTGATCACCCAAATTTTTTTAACAAATGGTCAAAGTTAACTTAGGTTCTCATGTAACATTGAGAAAGCAACACTTCTTAAGCAACGTGGCCTCGTTGCCTAAGCCTTAAGCAACATATAAACACCTCTTAGGCAACATTTTTCGTTTGTTGCCTTAGTGGCATTTAGAGGTAGTGGCATTAGGTATCAATTAACCATAAAAAGGAATAAAAAATTGTGGATTGATTTCTAAGGAAAACGTTGAAGGTGGGTCTCCGTTGAAAAGTGATCGAGATTCCATCTGTTTTTTTAATAAAGTAAAGGATTTTCCCTCTAAAAATTGTCATAATTTTGTCATAATTTTTTTATGGGAATTTCTGTTAAATTTTTCTGTTGTTAATAGCCAATATTCTAGTAGTGATTGTTTCCGGCAAATTAGTTCATTTATCAATCCATTAATTGAATCCAACATCATTTTGTGGGGAGAAAATCAGACTAATTAACATAAATTTCATTCTCGACTTGCTAACCTTGTTTCCATTTCGTCATCGCATGATCATATATTTCATTATATATATATATATATATATAAAGAGAGAGAGAGAGAGAGAGAGAGAGAGAGGAACAATGAAATGAAAACCACCTTCATTTGTACAAACCGTACAAACCACCCTCATACGTTGATTTCATTGTTTAATCTTATGAAATTTTTTCATGAAATTGTTTCAATAATATTTTTTTTGATGAATTTGTTTCATATACAGTTATGAATTTGTTTCATATAATATTTAATGAAATTTTAATGAAACCGTTTCATG
>NC_037529.1:61537030-61580983 GCF_001531365.2 Cynara cardunculus var. scolymus
ATTTTATGCACGAAATATTCATATTAGTTTATAATTGCATTTTGCATCTTGTTTAAGCTTTTGCATTTGGTTTTTATTTATTGTTAGTTAATTTTCGTTTAATACGCGTTGGAGATATTATTACTTTAGTATCCCTTTTTGGTTTTATTTAGATTTTGACCAGGTTTTAATACTAAAACAACAATCATGAATGCGGATTTAGGTTTCATTACATTTATTATAAAAACAAAGTGGATTTAAGTACTTGGAGTTGGGTCGGATTAAATGAAGATGTTGGAGTAGGAGACCAAACCAACGTTGTGGTATTGATCAATTGTTTTAATATAAACTTTGAGTTGTGGTAATCGTCCATTTGGATTGACGTTGTAATATTGATCAATTGTTTCTATATCAAACTGAGTTTTAATTGGTTGATTTTTACCTGATATATATTGGCGTTTAGTTGAAATGTTTAGTTAATCTGTTAAATTTTGATATGAACGATAGTTTGATCTTAATTTGAATTTATATTGATCAATGACTATGATTCTGACATAAAAATAGTTAGGAACATAAAGCGGTGAAAATATTTGTTTTACTCGTAATGTTTCTTTCCAACATATGCATTCTATGAAAGTAACTATGAATCTTGGTTTAGAAARGTTTTTCCKCCTCGAAAGAGGGTTAGAGTATTTTACACAACAAATACTCACCATCACTTAAATCCAAGACTGACATYATCCAAWTTTCATTAGCTTWTATTTTTATTGTCGTGTAATTCCTTTTAGTCATTTCAATAAAATCATTCTACACTGATTGATGCTTCCCGTAGCTAGGTCATAGTCTAGAACGAATCCATATTTAGTCCATMKTCTTCCCTTAATCGACTCGGATGCTACACATCCGTACGCTTACCGTTATAATTTTAAAACTCATCGCATCAATATTATTTGTTATTATTAGTTTTTCTTGATTTCTTTTATTGTTCATCGTATTTTCCGGATTTGTTTCTTATTTTATATCTAATTTATGATTTTTTGCATATGTTTAAACTTTTTTAATTGTTGGTGAAGAATCGATGAAAAAGATGATGCTTGTCCACGAAGAAAACTCTTTATAACATGAAAAGTTATCTTCCACTACTTCATGGCCGTGAATGATTTCTTGACGGYCRTAAAGCAATATTGTTCCTGAGTTTGGTCATTTTCCCCGTTTGCCTTTTACGGAAGTGAAGGATTCCTTCACAACCGTGAACAACGTTTGGTAGCCCAATTTTTTAAGTACATTTTGGTCTTTTTGCTACGATATTTATKTGTTTTTAGTGTTTTTTCATTATTCAGATGTTTTTTAGATATTAGAATGAAAATACTCTAATGTTCTAGTTTCGCTTAAGCATTTTTGAGCTTGTGGAGGTAGAACTCTTGTGCTACAAGCTTATGCCATTAGATCTCGATTTGCAATTGGTTTTCATATGATTCGGAGTATCATCCTCCATATTTCTTTTTATTTATGCAGGTTATTTCGTTGTTCTTAGTTAGCTATTGTTCATGATTTCTTTTATTATTCATCCTATTTTCTCGGCTTGGTTCTTATTTTGTGCACTATGTTATTTTCATTTTCTGCATCTTCTTTCGTTTATGTTCTCTATATCATTCTGCATCATTTCAATTACTGCCCTCTTAATTTTTGCATCTTTATACATTTATGCAYTTTATAATTTTCTGAATTTAGTTTAAATTTTTCTATATGCGTTCAAAGTTAATTGTTAATATTTGGTGACTTTAATGAAATTATTAGTTCATTTTATAAAATTGGATTCACAAGAGAATGTATGGGGTCAGTAGTTACGTTATATCATGGGATAGAAGGTGTGGGATGTACACTCGTGTAAGCTAACTAGAACCCGAGATCGCTAGATGGTGCCATATGGTGGTGTACAAGGGGTGCACCCCTTTGTGAGGTCCATGCGGCAACACCCCTAAKTTTATGAAGAAAGTGCTTGGGAAAATCGAGGTTCTTCATGTTGTTCAGAAGCTTCTGATTCTGAAATGGTTTTGACTCAAAGCCTTTTAACTCTGAGGAGCCAGAGCTTCCGACTCTGAGGAGTCAGAGCTTTTGATTATGAAGAACTAAGCTCTCGAACYAGAAGGGCTTTCGACTCTAAAGCGYTAGCAGATTTGATGCCTTCTGATCTATGTAAGTCGTTTTTAACTCGTTAACTGCCCACTAATACTCTAGTAATTTCCATTTAATGGGCTAATATTTTCGACTTCAATTTAGGAATTGTTACGATTCTCTAAGTTTAAAATGAAACAAATGCGAGGATCGAAATTGAGATTTGAGGTTATCCTCGWGTTGATTTCGTGAAACCAAGGAAAATTAGTGTCCAAATACAACTTAAGGAAATCGAGCTCTTACACACGATTTCACGGTTTTATTCAAGTTTTATCCATATTTTATATCTATTATTTCTAAGAATTTTACAAGATTCCTCAAACATATGTTCATAGTTATTTGTTAATTAATTTCTCATTTATGCTTTCTATTGAATTTAGTTTTAATGTAGTGATTAATTTGCTTGTTTATCCCACTTTTAGCTGAAGTTAGTGTTTGGTTAGAGAGAGAGATCGACAAAAATATTTGTTTTAACGTTAATGTGTTTAACGTTAATGGGTTTTGGTTCAAGAAAACTTGTCCACTTCGGAAGAGGCAGATTGAACTAGTTTTGCTGAAGAAATCATCACCATTATTGAAAATCAGAATTGACATTACCCAAGGCCCATTAATATGTAGTTTGTCTCGCTTTATTTGGTTCCTTTGTTGTTTCATTCATTTATTGTTTTCTTTATTTGTTTCTTTCTAATTACTTTAATCATCTATCCATCAATTGGATTCAGGCCAACAAATCTTTGTTTAGTCCATTGCCTCGACCCTGAGATCGACCTGTTTGTTACACAACCCATACAAATGCAGCATGAATACAAAACATACATCAATTTTCTGGCGACTTAGCCAGGTTGGAAATTTGGCAAATATGGATTTTGTTCCAGACTTGTCGGCGTCTTTATCTCATTTCAAGTGTTATTCATTTTCGTCATCACATCGTTTACTGCGTTTTATAACTACGATTCTACTACTATAGGTAATTAAACACATGATTGAAAAGACAAAAAATGTAACAATTCTAAGACACCGACGGACTAATCCCAAGTAGGCCGTTGGAAACAATACTTAGCGAAGGAAACTTTGGTTGAAAATGTTTTGGTTGGAAACACATTACCCAAGACAATTTCCGACGTCATGAGGCTTATATTTGAGGTAGAAGAATAGCAACTAAAACATGTATGCACTTTGGTATTTATTTATAATCATAATTTGAATCGAGGACAACGAATAAAGAATATTTATGATCAGAAATCAATCAAAAGATGAAAATGAAATATGCAAACCAAGATCCAGCGTAGGGTTAAAGGAATCTTGAGTTCTTGCATTCAGCAGGTAGACCATTGGGAAACCGTTTGCCGTCGTTGCAGTAGTTGTAGATCATGTGCTTGTTCTGCACCCATCTAATCCTGTTCCTGCCAGCTGCATCAAGTCCTTGGGTACTCCATGCCTGGTTGTCAGATTGGGAGCTTGTTGACTTTGAATTAGGACCAACTCTTTTGGCACTGGCATTGAATTTCCTGTAGGAAGCAGTAAAGGGTGCTTTAGTCCAGTCTGCCTTCACACGCCCACCTTGGGTTGCCCAGTCATCTGCGTTCCACAGGCTGGCATACATCCTCATGGGTTGGCTCTTGGGAAATGGGACTCCAGAAGCCTCATGGTTATTGAACACCCTCACTGGTATGTTATCTATCAAGAAGCTGCAAAACCAGAGATTTTCAAGATCAGTTTCATGGAATCTTATCATCTCATCAGTGTAAATGTCCCKGTAGTATACAGAAACATTTGAGGAAATCTGAGAACCAAATATGTACTTTTCATGAGAGACTTACATGATTCTTTGAGTGTTCCATACGATGGTGTAGGTGTGGAAGGCTGCAGTGGGATCAAACCACAGGTGGAACTGTTGCTCTTTATTTCCTTTCCCTTGTGAATACACATTGGTGTGGATTGTRTAAGGGTTTCCTGTTGAGTTGCCCAAGAACTCAAAGTCTATTTCATCATGTCCCGCACCTTGTGATGACAACTGATGTGATTCGATACAAAGACATGGATTTTGTTAGACTTTGTGACAATAATAAACGTGATCATAAAATTCGAGACTATTACGGATGATAGTACTTACATAGAATGTGGTGACTGTGCCAGCAGAGTTGCCAGGTACTAGTTTCAGTTGCATGTCGAATCTACCRAAGAGGTACTCATGCTTGGACTGGAAACCAGAGCCAGAGTATTGATCGAGCGAAAGTGTGAGATCCTGACCACCATTGAGTATTTTAGCACGTTCACCTCCAAAAGTAATGTCAATGTCGTCGTAAAAACTTCCTGCGGAAGCTGCTACTATCAGATATGAAATTGTTAGAGCAACTGCACAAGCTTTAGGGTATGAATGGTTTGACTGTCCCATTAGTAATGTTTTGAGAGAGAAAGAGAGAGGTGATGCGTTTTAGATTTGTGGGAAGGAATGGCTTATATAGGTGTGGCTACATTCRCAATTATCAAGAGGAACCATCCTGCGTTTTGCAGAAGGAAGTCAACGAGGCAATCTGAAAGTATTCAGGAAATCTTGATCATTTACGTGTTCCAACTCATGTATTCCTTCTTTTGCCTGGAACACAACTGTTGTCGCTGTTTCTCCACACATATTTTTTTTTTTTTTTATTCTTGTTCTTTTGTTGACTTAAATAATTGATGTACTCTTCCTCTATATTCTATTAAATATTGTTTGGAATGATTTTTATGTTTGTTGGTATGTTTGAGATGAAGGACGTAAACAAATTTAACATCACGTGGAAATGGAAGTGAAAATCGAGAAAGAAGCCATGCTTGAGGTGAAGGGTGTTGCTGCAATACCCCTATTGTCCTAGCTTGATTATATTAGAATTAATTGTATGCTAAATGATTTTTATCGATGTCCACATTTACTTTTTATTCTTTAATTTTTAATTAATTATTTTTAGAAAAAAAAAACGTCAATAGACCTCCAAAAAAAACGTCAAAAAGGTTTTCAATTGCCGGAGCGGTTTAGCGACAATTTTGTAGTTTCTAAGAAAAAAGATAAAATCATCGTTAGTTTGTCGAAAATGTTAGTGTTAGTGTATAATTATGATCCATCTTAGCGTGTATTACCTCCTTGGAAATTACTTAAAGTATATGGAAGACTATTTGGTTAAGAGACAAGGGATAAGTCCATACACTTTCTCATTTCTATTGGGCTATAACCCCCTAGTTGATGGAACGCGTCTTAGTAACTTGTAGTAGGTCATAATGAGCCTTAGTGGTCATAATGGTTGGTGTGAAGAGGTGGGAAATTTCAACTTTAAAAGATGAGATATAAAAAAAGAGTAATTTGAGCAAATGTTAAGTGTTTTCAATTTGAATTTTATCCATATTGTCACAGATCCCCCACTGAATTTTTGGAAAAAGAAAAATTAAAATTATTTTAAACGGTTTTTCATCGGATTTCTGACGGATTTTTACTTATTCAAAACTATCACAAATCCATCGGAAATCCGTCGCAAAATTTGTCTAATTTATTTAAATAAATTAATTTGCGTTAATCGAAAACAATTTTCGACGGAATTTAATTTTTTAAAAACAAATCGAATTCCGTCAGAAATCAATCGGAAATTTGTAACCTTATATATATATATATATATATATATATATATATCTTTGTTAGGAAAGAAATAAAAATAAAACATTTTTTCTTTTAAAATTTCTGACGGAATTTAATTTTTATTAAAAAAAATTAAATTATGTCGGAAATATTATAAACTTTTTTTATTAAATATTACCAACAGAGTAGTCGTATGTTCAGTTATATTAAATGGATCTATTGGCTTTATTTGGTTCAATTGGACTTTTATATGTATTTTTTGGTTTTATTTGAATTTGGTGGAATTTAATGGATCTTAGTGAATTTTTTTGGTTCAACTAGGTACTAATTGTGCCTTATTTGGTTCAATTGAGTTTTAATGAATCCATTGGGCTTTAATAGATATATTGAGTCTGGTTTCGTTCAATTAGGCTTTAACGGGTACTATTGGGCTTTATTCGGTTTCACTGGGCGTTAATGGAGCTAATAGGTCTTATTCGATTCAATTGGGCATTAACGGATATTATTGGGATTTAACGGGTATTATTGGGTTTTATTCGGTTTAACTGGGTTTTAAAGGGTATTAATAGGCTTTAATGGATTATTGGGCTTTAAAAATAAAAACATTTTCATATTTTAAATTAGGAAAAAACAAGTTTTTAAATATAATTACCGACGGAATTTATATGTTATTTTTATTTTTGAAAAAAAAACAGGTTATTATTTTCGAAGAAAATGGAAAAAGTTCACAGACGGATTTCCGTCGGTAACTCTAATCTCATTTTATATTACTTCAAATTAACTCGGGTAATGGATAACATATTATAAAATTGCTCGATGGATTTCCGACGGATTTTTTCGTCGGAAAATACAAATCCGTCAGAAATTCCATCGTAAATTGCATTTAGCGGCGGGGGTTTTCCGACGGCAAAATTCGTCAGAAAGTTGTTTTTCCGACTGATTTTGCCGTCGAAAAAACCAGATTTTTTAGTAGTGTTATAATGGAATCACATTTTAAAAAAATACCCCCTTTAATTAAATGAAAATCAACGAAATATAACGAAAATAGTAGCGAAACAAATTATACCCGGAAAAAACGATCATTTTATTATCTTTAATTTTACATTCTTTTTGATATATATTATTTTTCATCTGTTTTTTTTCCATAGTTATTTGGTTCTCTCCTGTTCTTACGCCATCTATATTATTGATTGAGGAAAGTTTTGTTATTCATTTTATGGTCATGTCACCCCTCTACCAGCATGATTTCCTTCTCCAACAACCAAGAGGTTTCCTCTAACAAGTTGTCAATGTAGCTACACCTACTTAAACAAATCGCTTCGCACAAACACAAACCCATCACATCTCTCAATCTCCCTGTTTATATCTCCTTTCCTAAAAAGAAATATATATGGGCCACTCAAGTTATTCAAATTTCTCAAGCTTGTGAAATTGCTCTAACAATTTCATGCGTAATGGTAGTAGCATCTGCCGGAAGTTGTTACGATGATATCGACATCAGTTTTGGAGGTGAAACATGCTAAAATACTCAATGGTGGAGTCCGAACATGAGTACCTCTTCGGAAGGTTCAACATGCAACTGAAATTAGAACCTGGAAACTCTACCGGCACAGTCACCACATTCTAGGTCAGTATCCATCCCATCATCCGTAATATTTTCAAATTTTATGATCACATTTATTAAAGTTACCAAGTGTAACAAAATCCATATTTTTGTATTTGAATCACATCAGTTGTCATCACAAGGATCAAAATGAAGGGTTGTTATCTTTGCTTTCGATAATGGTTTCATGAGAGCATCTACTTGTTGGATCTATATATCCATGACACTAAACTTGACGATGCGGCTAATGATAAAAGATTCCAAAGGGTCATACATATACAAGCAAATTAACTTCAATCGTATGATCGAATGTGATTCCATTATTTTCAATCCGAACAATTGTCATGCAAATTATTATTTAATCGAAATAATAATTTCTGATATGAAATATATGCTATATGTATATGTATATATATATATATATATTATATATTTAAACTAGTGTTTAGGTCTAGTATGTACTTGATATATATTATTATTTCCATTGTTGTAAATGTACACTTAATTTGTTATGTGTGACATTAATCATATAAGTTTTATATTTTGATATAAAATTTATATGAAATAACTAATAACTAACTAATAAAACTATGGTTGGTTTTAGGTTATTTATTAGTTGATTTCTCTATGTATTGGTTGCTTCCAAGTACACTACAAAGGACATTTAAAATATTATAAAAGAGGACAAGGTATGGGATGTAAGAAGTATGTTGGGAGACATGGCCTCCCACTCTTTCTTCTTTTACTCCTTTTGAATCATCTCATACTATCCTTGCTCTTTCTAAGTTTTCTCTTTAATATTCAAAGTGTTAGAGACTTTTAGGAAAGAGGTCTTGAGAGTAGGAGATACATAGTACTTGGTTCTTATTTCTACGGTAGAGAAAAAAAACACATAAGTTTGAGTTACAAGGAACTAGCATTCAAAAAGTGGTTGCTTGGTGTGGATCAACTTAGAGGAAGATCTGTTTTTCTTCTCTACACGACATCAACATTCAAGGTTCAAATGTTATAGTTCTAAAACCCATTATGGTTGTGTTTTTCATTTTTCTAAGTTCTTTAATGCATGAGATCCTTCTTGGAAGTTTTTGTGAAATCGTTGTAGGTTTATTTTATGCTTTTGTTGGTATCTTTGATAATATCTTTTTAAAGTTTCCTACAAATCCCATCATTACCAACTATTCGTCATTGTGAATATGTTGAACCCAAATAGTGTCGAGTTGGACTTGTTCACGAACAAAATGAATGGCCAATGTAAGGTGTTTCACGTGGGAGTGAAAAACAAGATTGGCAGAGTAGTGAGTGGCACCAAGATTATCACACTAAATGGTCGATTGATGTGTTAATTTAATACTAAGCTCGATGAGCAAAGAGCATAGCCAAGTATTTCAGCAGTTGTGTCGGCAATTGCTCAAAATTCTACTTCAGTTGAGGAATGAGCTAAGGCACGTTGCTTCTTGGAGCTCCATGAAACTGGATTATGACCTAGGTAGACTAAGTAGCTAGTGGTAGAAATATAGTTATATGTGTTTCGAGCCCAATCTGCATATGTAGAAACATTGAGTCGTAGAGGAGAATGACTGTATAGCTGAAGACCATGGTGAGAGGTACCATTAACGTACTGTAGTAACCACTGAAAGCAAGCCAATGATCATTAGAAATATAGTTCATATATTGTGATGGTTTATTGACAACATAGGCAACATCAGGTCTGGTGAAGGATAAGCATTGTAAGCTACTAATGATGGCTTGATAGTCTGTGGGGTTTGGAATTGGTGAGGTTGTGGTAGAAGTCAGAGGAGTATTTAGAGTTGTGGCAGTAAATACAGGTTTGGAGTCATGCATGTGATACTTTACTAGGAGGTCATGAAGGTACCTAGTTTGATTGTGAAAAAAACCAAAGTATATTTGGTATGACTTCAACACCGAAAAAATAGGAGAGGGGATCAAGGTCTTTAAGAAAGAAACGAGCAACAAGAATGTTGATGAATTTTTTTAGGTGAGAGGGAGATGGACCGGTGTCAATAATATCATCAACGTAGACTAAGAGATGGATGGTGGCATCACCATGTTGGTATAAAAAGAGAGATGGGTTGGAGATGGAGTTTTAAAAACCAGACAAGATAAGAAAGGTTTTAAGTTCGGTATACCAAGTTATTGGGGTCTTGTTTAAGTCCATAGATAGCTTTGTTAAATTTGCAAACATAGGTTGGATTGTCTTTATCAACAAAGTCGGTGGGTTGGGACATGTGAACATGCTCATTAAGGGTTCCTTGCAAAAAGGCATTGTTTATGTCGAGTTGGCGGAGGGACCATCCTTGATTAACGACTAAGAATAAAATGAGATGAATAGTGGTAGGCTTTATGATTAGGCTAAAATTTTCGAAGTAGTCAATTTCGGGGCGTTGGTGAAAGCCCTTTTCAACAAGTCAGGCTTTACATCATTTAACGGAACCATCTGAATTGTATTTGATGCGAAATACCCATTTACAACCTATGAAGTTTTAAAGTATGAGGGGGAACGAGTTTTTAAGTGTTGTTTCGGGTAAGAGCATCAAACTCAAGTTTCATGGCAGTGTGCCATGTTGGGTCTTTTAGAGCTTTGGTGGAACTTGTAGGTGCATGATGAGGTGAGAGAGATACATGATTTATGTATTTAGAATTAAGTTTGATGATGTTGTTAGTCAGGCGAGTGATTATGGCATGAGTTAGTAGAGAGGAGGATGGTGTAGTGGCTGAAAAAGGAGAAGAAGGTAATGGTATTTGGTGGTGTGGAGAAGGTTGTATAGTAGAGGAAGAAGATAGCGTTTCATCTAAATGTTGTGAGCAAAGAGTGATGAGAGGCGATGATGTGGGATTGGGGATGATTGGTTGGCAAGAATAAGAGGGTTTGGTGCTTCATTGGTATGGTAAATTAGAGGTAGAGAAAGGATGAACCACTCAATAGTAGTTAAAATTGTGTTGAGCATATATTAGAGTAAGAGAATTGCGACGCAACAAACTTGACGCGTCGGCAAGTGTAAACTTTGTTGGTTTTTGGATTGAGACAATGATAGGCACTTTGAGTAGGAGAATAACCAAAAAAAGATACATGGAGTGGATTTTGGGTCCATTTATGGGCGTTGTATGGTTTTAACCATGGATAACACAAGAAACCGAAGCTTCAAAGTTTAGTATAATTAGGAGTGGTATTGAATAGAGTAAGATACGGGGATGAATTATGAAAGGTAGGAGTTGGGAGGAGATTAATTAGGTATGTAGCATTAGTAAGGGTGTGAGGCCAAAATTTAAGAGGTATAATTGCATGAGATAAGAGTGTAAGACCAGTTTCAACAATGTGGCCATGTCGTCTTTCAGCATACCTATTATGTTTAGAGGTATGGGGTAGGGTGGGGTGTGGTGGTGAGATGATAGATGCCATTATTTAGGAGATAAGGAGTGAGTTTAACGTATTCACCGCCATTATCAAAAAATAATTTAATGATGGGACGATTGAAGAATTTTTCATCTAAAGCTCGAAAGTGCTGAAAAGTTAGGGTGGTGTCTGATTCCCTTTTGAGGGAGTAAAACCAAATATATTTGGTAAAGTGGTCAACAAGAATTAACATAGTATTTGAAATCTTTGTATGAAGAAACTGGGGCTATCCAAACGTCTGTAAAAGTTAATTCTAATGGAGTATTGGACATAAGAGTAAATTGGGAGAAAGGGAGTTTGTGACTTTTATTAATATTGCAAGAGTTACAACTAGAATTAAAAGACGTAATATTGAGAGGTATTTAATGTGGTAGAATTTAAATAATACTGATAGAGGGTTGGCCAAGATGATGGTTCCAATCAGTTTGAGAAACGACGATGCTTGAATGAACTAGAGGCAAGGATGGACTCCATTAATAGATACATCCATTAATTGGACCTTGGAGCAGAGTGAGATCCGTCGAGCGATCCTTAACAAAGAAAGATATTGGTGAGAATTCAACAAATATATTATTTTCCATACAAAATTGAGATAGAGAGAGAATGTTACGTGAGATGGAGGGCACAAATAAAACATTTGAAAATTTAAATACTTTGTGATGAGTATGGTGAGAAAAGGAACCAATATGAGAGATCTATAGAGAGGAATCATCGCCGATAATAATATCGTCAGAACCGTCATAAGGGGCATGTAGATCTAGATTTGCCAAGTCATTTATGACATGGTGTGTTGCGCTGTTGTTCATAAGCCATGAGGAAGATGATGGGTTGGCAGGAGTGGCAACAATTGCTTGAGGTGTGCATAGAGAGGTTTGAGGACCGGGGTGAGAAGGATGAGATGGGTTGGGCCGGTAGGAGAAGTAGGAAAGACGATATGGGGAAAAAATTTCTTGCAGATAGGGCATTAAGATAAAACATGACCGATGTGTCGACACCATTGACATTTTCCAAGATAAGGTTTTGGTGTGTGGCTATTGGTGGTCATGGTTAGGGATGGAAGTACGCAAGAGGCGATAGTGTTGTGGGGGTATCCTCGAGTGTGAATAGAATGATAAGTTGCAGCATAAACAGAAGAGGGGAATGATGAGGGTTGGGTTTGATTTTTGAGGGTGATTTCATGATTGATAAGTTTTCTGTGAAGAGCTTCAAATGAAATAAGAGTCACGAGAACGAATGGTATCAACAAGGGGTTTATAAGAATCGTAGTCAAGACCTTTAAGAACCTTTGCAATGATGTCTTTGTTGTCCATAGGTTTATCCATGATAGAGAGTTTTTTCGTACATGCTTTGATATATTTCATGTATTTAGTGATGGTTTGTTTTGTTTTGGAGAGGATGTCCAACCGGTCTTTGATTTGGAGATGATGACCCCATGATGGTTGGCACAGGTAGTGGCAAGTGTGGTCCAATGAGTGATGGTGGGATGAGTAATGAGAGGCATGATGGTAGGAGAGAGGGTGCCAAGAAGACTTCCAAAAATCAATAAATCCATCTTGGCATGCCCAAGTCTGGCAGGATGGGTTGGACATGGTTTTAGAGTCAGTAGTAATGGTCTCGAGAGGGAAGGGTGGTTGCCATCAACAAAGTTGAGCAAGTCATGTCCAAAAAGAATAGCTTGGAATTGGGATTTCAATGATATGTAATTAGTGGGAGACAGTTTGATCACATTAGAGAAATTGATTAGGACAAAGGGCATGGTAGCTTAATATGAGTTAGGAATGGTGTTGCCATTGTTGCCCATGACAAAGGAGTTGGTTGAAGATGAAGGTGATCTAGGCTTTGATACCATATAAGTGAAGAAAAACGCTTGATAATATTTTTATTAATACAATGGAGACTAATTATACATACAATTACAACTCATTAAGAGGGAAACAAATCAACTTAATTAAGACTAAGGTGGCTTTTTTTAAGAGGTGTTGAAGTCTTAAATCTTATTTCACTTCTGACTAATAAGAAGTGGTGTTGAAGTCTTAAATCTAAATCAATAAGACTAATTGTTTTTGTAAACTGACAAACGTCTAAAGTTTGAAATCTGAATCAATAGTTTGTTTTTCTAATATCAAGAGAATTTTTTTTGCAAAATTCTCTAGATTTTCATAAAATTTCTATTGTCGAGATTTATCTTGACAGTTGCTTAACAATTGGAACACAGTAAGAACCTTTTGGATATTTTTTAGACTTCCGATGCTATTGGGAATGTCATTGGTGAATTTGTTTGTGGAAAGATTGATACTTTTGATATTGGTTATATCGTCGATAGAAGTTCTTGTTTCACATTAATCTTCTAAGCTAACCTATACATACATAAATTATATATATATACATATATAGAGAGAGAAGGTGGGAGCATGTATTTCACATGGGTGATGAAAAGATGGTGGTGTACCTGGTGAAGATAGAAGCAATAGCCAAAGAGAATAAAAAAAAAAGGAAAAATAAGAGGAATTAAGATATTACTTTACCTCTTATTTATCAGACCATATTAAGTGATAACATGTTCTGAAAATAATAATTAAAAAAAAAATTTGAATTACAAAATGTCTGAACGAATCAGACATAAGTGGTAATTAAGTGCTGAAAATGAAAAAAACAAACAAGACCTTATTCTCCATATTTTCAAAATTATTTGAACAATTTGTTGATTGATGAACATGCTAGTTTACTAGATAATATTGTTACATAAAAAAACCTAATTGATTTTATGCTTGATGCATAATATGATATCAAATGACATTAAAATACATTATGAATGGTTATGAATATGCTAAAGACATTAATAAAATATGTATGAATATGCTAAAGACATTAATAAAATATGTATAGTATATTGAAGACACAAATTTAATTAAATTCATGGAATATGAAAACTATAAAAAAACATAAAGACAAAATCATTTGAGCATTTTTATGATTACTTATGTCGTTTTAGTCAATTTCTATTTTCACAATCATAAAAACACACACATTCGTAAGAGCCAAAAACAGAACCGGGAACGCAGTCTCCATTCCCATTAAAACTTTGAAAGCATTGCTTCTTACAATCATAGAGGGTACATGCTTTAGGGTCCAACACCTTTTGGCATTTTTTTGAGCAATCACTTGATCAACATTTATCACTGCAACTACAACCAAACCAAAGAACACAGATTAAAGATGACAGTTATAAAGAAATGTAAAAATTAGTATACATACGAGTCATAATCAACTCAATATATTCATACACTTGAAGTTGATGAAGTTTTGTCACAAGAATAATAGATAACAGAATTTAGAATAGTGGGTGTTATTAAATTATAACAAAGTTTCAAGTAGATTGTTGAGCTAACAAAATACAAAAAGGGTCATAAGCTTTACAATTGGGTTGTCTAATTTAGTGTATAGGAAGCTGATTATAAAGTTGATGGCCTTTCTTGTATGTGTTTTGGTCTGAACAGTATAAACAGATAAAGGTGAAAATAAAAAACGGATATCAAATAATGTAAACAAGAAAACATGAATATGTATAGAGATTCAACCTGAGAAAACGACTATAAGAAACAAGATACAAAAGCCTTAACCATCTTTTAATAACCCTAGTTCAGTCTTTTATAAACTTGTTGATGAAACTTTATGATTTTGCGTGCATTATTTATATAATGCAAGAGTCATTGTAATTATCAAATGGCTTAATTAATGACATAAATACATACAAATAGTATCAATCTTTATCACATCAATTCACCATTTTTCCATAAAAAGTTAATTGTGTTAGTTTTAACATTACTAGATTATAAGGAAATAAATAATATAAAATTGTACACAAATTAAACATATTATCATGTTGAAAATTATTTTCGGTACCCATCATGTCAATGCCTATTTATCATCCTTATTTTCCTTGCCAAGTTAAAATAAGCTTATTTAAAAAAAAACAAAAAATATTACAACAAAATCGAGATTATAGTATCTTAATATTATCATAAACTGTATTATAAAATTTAAGTTTATAAGATCAAATAATTTTATGTATTATATAAGTATGTTATTATTGGGCATCCCAACGAAATTTTAGAACACTTCTATTTTTACCAAGGGGTTGTTTGGAAAATCGAAGATGATTGAGTGCAAAATGATTAAGTGGTCAGTATTATTAGGATACTCTGTATGATTTAGTGTTAGATAGAAAATGACTGTTTGGTAATTGCTCTGAATCAACAATTTGCATTGACATAAAATTGAGAACACTTTTGCCCAAATCTTTAGCCGTCATTTGATTTTGAAAAACTCGTCTGACATATTGTGAACATTTTGGTAAACACTGAGCCTGTTTTTTCTCAAATCTTTTGCCCCTTTTTGTATTTGACAAATTGAACTTTGAACTCTTCTGCCCAAGTTGTAGCAAAAAGTATCCAATTTTTTTCTTGAAAATCGGCCAAATTTCTCATCTTAAGAATGTTCCGTAAAAGTCTATCAAGTATGAATTAGGCACAATAATTAGTATAATTTGGAGAAAGTGTTTGTTCACAGTTTTAACCAAACCAAATGAACCGACTGAATCCTACATGGAGTAGCATATGGGGAGGGTAAGATGTACCCAAGGAGTAGAATGACTATTTCTTTGAAGCTCCCCAGCTTGTAAGGTACAATTCAAGGTTAGGCAAAAGATTTGGGCAAAATTGTTCACAATTTGTCAGAGTAAGATTTGGGTGGGAATATTGGCAATGTGTAAATTTTTTTTTAAAAACTTCAAATATAATTAGTGCAAAAGAGTTCAAAGTACAATACATCAAAAGCATTCACAATTTGGAGCAAAAGATCTGGGAAAAGGTGCAAGTAATTTGTCAAATACAATGTTGATGTAGTCGAACATAATCTACATGGGTTAACTTAATTTTGGGAGGGATTAATCAGAGTGAAAAAATGTTAAGGCTTTCCAAGTTCAATGGTTGTTATGAAACAACTTGACGGTGGTTGTTTTAATGGTAATTCACTTAATCTGAGAACTGTGAATAATGTGTGGTTCTAATATATGTTGTAGGTGCCTATGGGTGTTGGGATTACTTTTGATCTTTTGGGGTTTGTATGCCATCATGTAAACACTGAACATCTTGTGCTAGCAGTAGTTCTCATGTGTATGAAACAACACGTGAAAATACAGTGTGTTTTATATGTGAAACGTTCAAAACTGTTTTCTTTTCACATAAAACAGTAAAAATTTCACATACGAAACAATATCGTATAAACACTGCATTTTCACACGTGAAAAATTAGTTCGTACGCTTATATGATTTATTGGGTTTATAAATTCTTATGGGTGCATGCATATATATGACAACTCTTTGTAGGTGATTTTCAGTTGCAATCATTCAAAGTTGTAGATATTAAGCAAGATTATGATACTGGAAAAGATGGCATAACAATGGTGACCTTCAAAATTAGTTTTGACCAGGCTGAAGCATTGGAGGAAGCTTTGGAAACCAATTGCATCAAAAATCTTGAATTTTACAAGCATTGAACAACCAATATTATATGGGTAAATAGTAGTCAAACTACAAATTTTAGTATGTAGGCTTTATATATATATATATATATATATATATATATATATATATAATAGTCATTCTTATATCCTATGTTGATCTGTAGAATTCATTGAGACCAAGGATGTGCTTAGGGTGTAACAATGTGGGATGAAATAGGGCTCCCAAAATTTTAGGGTCAAATTATACATGTTTTAACCTTTAATTCAGTTATACATGTTTAACTTAATTATATCGTTTTTATATGATTATAATGTTTTATCTTTCACTTTATTAGCCCAATATAGTATCTACACTATTCTTACCCTTGAAATTTAACCGACCACAAGTGAATTTTATACGTTACCATGTCACTGAAACCTATTTTTGTTTTAACTCTTGTTCTAAGACTTTTAATATAATATATGTTATATAGTATGAACTTAATATATTGATTTTAGAACAATACTTTCAATAGATTTATACCCGTACACCATATTTGTATTTCTTTTACAATGGAGCATGAAAATTGCACCATGCTATGCATATTTGGTTTTCTACCAATTTGCATTGGATATGAAGTACATAATAATTTTGTATGTTCTCTTGCTAATGAACATTTGATTGTCAACAAGAAATTTGAAAATTACAAGAGAACATTGATCAGTATCAGTAATGAAGCACACGTTGCTCATGATATGTGATTAATACTCGATGAAAAATTGAGGTCTTACGTGAATATGGCTTTGTTTGAGTTCATACATGGATTTTAGTGAAACTATAAACCGTTATCCACTTGAGAATGCGAGAATTATGTTTCTTAAAAAGATATTCATGTAAGTTAAGTTGAGGAATTCAATATCATATTGATCGTTGAAGTATGAAAAAACTCAAAGGAACGAGCTAGAACAAGTAACCTACACAAGAACGTTGGCAAAGCCAACCAGACATTGGGCCAGTGGTATCCCATAACACAATCTTTTTAAAGGTCAAGTGTTCCAAGTTCACCAGGGTGATGAGGTGAGACTTGAACCTTAGACCTCTAAGAAAGTCGTGTTACAAGGTACCTCTAAGCCAAAGGCCCTTTGTTTTGTAGAACCTTGTTTCATGGTATAGAAGATGACTGTAATGTTTGTGCCATGTTTTGAAATTATTTGAACAACAAATTGATGAACATGCTAATTTACTAGACAATATTGTTATATAAAAAAATCTAACTGATTTTATGCTTAATGCATAATAGAGATAAACAAATGACATTACAATGAATTATGAATGGTGATGAATATGCTAAAGACAATGATAGTGTATATATATATATAGAGGAGTGATCAAATAAAAACCGCCCTCATTTGGGTAAACCATGCAAACCACTTTCATCCGTCGATTTCATTGTTTAATCTTATGAAATTTTTTCATGAAATTGTTTAATCTTGTGAAATTGTTTCATATAATACTTTTTTTGATCAGTTGTTTTATATATGGTTATGAAATTGTTTCATATAATACTTAATGAAACTGTTTCATGTATTTCTTTAAAATTAATGAAACTGTTTCATGTATTTCTCTAAAAATTAAAATAATGAAGATGATAATATCTATGATTAACACTCTCCACAATAAAAATGATTAATCAACCTCTCATAATTACAAAAAAATGAACAAAATGAAAAATTATGATTGGTTGAATGAGGTTTGCACGGTTTGTACAAATTGAGTGGTTTGCATTTGATCGCTCCCCTATATATATATATATGTATATATATAGGGGCTGGTTCAAATACTAACCAAGATTATCRTGTTAACTTTGTWAACCGATCTTGGTCGTTGATTTGAACATCCAACGGTTGTTATTTATTGAGACTAAAAATTTAATTATTTAATTACCATATTAATAAAAAAATTAGGTTCACAATGGTTCAGAGGGTAGAATTGTAAAAAGTGAATGATCTTAACGTATCATATTTTGTCAGCATATTATGTAACTTCCAATCAATAAAGAAACCGTCAATCTCATCGATCAATATCTTAATTCAGTAGCTAAAAATTAGGTTCATAATCTTCATCAAAACAATGGAGGATTTGGAAGGATAACCAGGCGACGACATCCAGATAAGATTGAAACATGTGTGTGAACCTAATGAATAATGTGTGAACCTAATGAACAATGTGTGAACCTAATGAACAATTGAAAAATTAGGTTCATAATTTTCATCAAAACAATGTGTGAACCTAATGAACAATTGAAACATGTGTGTGAACCAAATGGACATATTGTGTGAACCAATTGAACACATATGTGCACGAGTGAACACATATGTGCACGAGTGAACACATATGTCGACGTTTGAGTGAACATGTGCGTGAACGATTTGATCATTTTCTTCACTTTCGGAATTCGAATTCCAAATGTATTCATAGACATTTTTAGCTTTTTTATTCTCATTGTTATCGATCTGTTTTACTCTATGATTATCCATATTACTCGGACTATAACRRAATCTTTACAAAAGGGACTTTTTTGAAATTTACAATATCAAAACCATTGTAGGAAGAATGAAATGTAAAAATCAGTAAGATGAACAAATGTGAAACTTCATRTYATTATTACATGAAGATCAATTAGTGATATTTTAAGATTTGTAACTTCCAATTAAAATATTGGGGAGTTACATAAAAATGACAAATTACCTAAATACCCTTACATTTAATATGTGACTTACATTTGAACCTAACTAAAAGATGAAACATGATTGGTTGATGTTGGTTAGCATAGTTAACACAAAAAAATGGGTTAGTATTTGAACCAACCTATATATATATATATATATATATATATATATATATTAAATTGAAGACACAAATTTAATTAAATTCATGAAATATGAAAACATAATAAACTAAAGACAAAATCATTTGTATGATTACTTATATCGCTTTAGTCAATTTCTATTTTTTACAATCATAGAAACACATATATTCATAAGAACCAAAAAAATGGAACCGGGAACACACTCTCCATTCCCATTAAAACTTTGAAAGCATTGCTTCTTACAATCATAGAGTGTACATGTTTTAGGGTCCAACACCTTTTGGCATCTTTTTTGAGCAACCACTTGACTGACATTTGTCACTGCAACTACAACCAAAGGAAAGAACACACCCGTTATAATCTTCCGTAATTAATGATTGTGTTTGTCTTATTCCTGCAATAAAACAACACATAATGGGTTGTCCTAATTAATATGCACTTAGAAAGAGCAACTGTGGGTTGAAGAACGACCTTCTAATTGATGGAACATGACTTCGTAGTAAACACATACCTAGTAAGATAGTGTCATCCATCCATATCACCCCCATAGTCAGAATCAATATGCCCCGCAACACCATCTCTTGAAGTCCTAAAACACAAATAATAGTTTCAAGTACCTGAGAACACCGAAGACCCACTGAACCGCCTTCCAATGCTCTTTGCCCTAATTAGACATATAATCACTCACCATGCTCACATCATAGGCTAACTATGGTCTTATTCAGATCATCCATACATCAATGACCCAACCGCACTAGAGTAAAGAACTCGAAACATGTACTCTTTTTCTTTATCAGAAATAGGGCATTGACGTGTTGATAATTTAAATGAGCAACAATAGGAATATTTATTGTTTTGGCTCTGTCCATGTTGAATTTCTTCAACACCTTCTCAATATAGCTTTTTTGACTAAGTTTCAAAAAGTTCATGCCTTTCGGTCTCTTGAAATCTCCTTGCCAAGAATTTTTCAAGCTTTGCCCATATCCTTCATTTCAAACTTTGTATTCAATTGATCCTTGACCTCTTGGATATCTTCCTTGATCTTTGAAGCTATAAGCATATCGTTCACATATTGCAATAGGTAGATGAACAAACCATCTTCATATATCCTTACATAAACACATCTTTCATATAAATAACATGAGAAACCATGTGAAGTCATAAATTTTCGAACCTTTTACACCATTGCCTTGCGATATCTTTAGTCCATGTAATGACTTCTTTAACCTAAAAACCAAATCCTCTTGACCATAAATCATAAATCCTTGAGGTTGATCTATGTAAATGCCTTCCTGTAACTCACCATACAGAATTGTAGTTTTAACATCTAAGTGCTCAAGGTCATTCAATGCAACCATGCTCAATAATGGACGTATAAAAGAATGTTTGACTATAGGTGGAAAAATATTTGTACAGTCAATACTGGAATATGACTGAATCCCTTTGCCACAATCTAAGCCTTGTATCTCGGAAGATCTGCATATGGTATCCCTTCCTTATTCTTGAAAATCCACTTGCATTTTATCATCTTTTTACCTTTAGAAAGAGAAATGAGCTCCTAAGTACCATTTTTCTTTAGGGACTCCATTTTATCATGCTTTGCCATAATACACTTTTATGAATCTTTAGAATCAACCACTTCATTACACATAGATGGATCCTCAACTGAATCTATATCAAAAAGGCAACACTAAACACACATGCTACTACCTCAATTTTAGCAAACAGTGCAAGACAGATTATATGTGTTTGACCTCGATCCCTAGAAATGCAAGGCTATGTCTTAGGTGGTGGCGAATTAGGAGCACCATTACCCTCACCATTAGACAACAAAGGTGAAGAAAATTGTGAGACAATAGAAGACATCATCGTAGAACCTACTGGTAGCTCCACCTTCATTCGAGATCCCTCAGAAGAACTAGACATCTAGCGCGGCTGACAAAAAATGGTAATCTTGCACAACATAGAACTTCCATCAAACGTCACATCCCTACTCACAATGATCTTTCAAGTCTCTAGACACCGTAACATGAACCTTCTTACACCAACTTTGAAACCCAAAAATACACACTTTACGGATTTCAACTGAAGTTTAACATTGTCTACTTTGGCATAAGCACCACATCCAAAAACTTTTATGTCAGAATAACTAGTAGGTTTGCCCGACCACACCTCAAATGGTGTTCTGTTTTCTCTGGCATATAAGGGAGATTTATTAATGATGTAACAAGTTGTTGATGCGGCGGTGGCCCAAGACACTTTTACAAATTCAGATTTTGACAACATACACCAAACCTTTCACATGATCGTCTGGTTCATACGTTCATCCACATCATTTTTGTTGGGGAGTGTGAACCACATAATGGTGTCTAGTAATTAGTTGACTAGTGCAAAACACATAAAACTCTGACAAACAAAAATCTAGACCATTACCGGTCTGAAGATAATTGACATGCTTGTCGGTTTGCTTTTCTATCATTGTCTTTCAATCACGGAAAGAAGCAAATTTTTTTGTTTCAAGAAATAAGCCCATACATTACACAAATAGTCATCAATAATTGCCCATATGTAAAATGCACCACCATGGGACTGAACTCTTCTCGGTCCCCATAGATAAGAATGCATGTACTCGAGAAACGCCTTAGTTGTATTAGTTGAGCTTGATAATGACACATTATTTTGCTTCCCATAAACACAATGCTCATAGAATTGGATCTTTTCGATCTCTTAGCTACCAAAAAGCTTCCTTTTGTTGAACTTCATCATACCGACTTCATTCATATGCCCGAGTCCCATGTGCCATAACTTCGTTTTATCAACGTTAGAAAGAGATGAAGAACCTATCTAAGCATCTCCCATGATGGTAATGCCTACCAGAACATACAAATCAACAATTTGTCAAGTGCCCTTCAAGTAGACAAGAAAATTCTAACCACTTTGATAACTCCACCATCATCATAAACTTGTAACCTTTGATGTCAAGACTATTAAATGAGATCGGGTTTTATTAAGCTCGGGTACATGTCTAACGTTACCCGAAGTCTAGATGACTCATCATACATCTTGATTCCAACATTATCTTGACCCACTATCTTGCATAAAGCACCATTCCCAACCCAAACGGACCTCAAACAAGGCTCACAAATGGAAAAACAGTCACAATTATGACACATGTAATAGGTACATCTCGACTCGAGAATCCACTCAGGTGGTGAAGCATTCACTTCATCTGTCACAACCATCAAATCACCTGTATCATCTTCAGCTACATCCATGTGAAATTGGGTAGCAGGACCGATTCTTTATCTTTGTTTTTGTTCTACAATTTGTAGCACTCATCGATAACTTGACCCTTCTTCTCATAGAAGTTGCTAAACTTCCTCTTGACCTTGGATTTTGACCTTGATCTTCTTGGGCTCTTGAACCTCTTTCTGATTGTCTCCCTCTCACACTAAGGCCTTTATCTGCCTTAGTTACATTAGCAATATGTTTCATCTTGTTTTTTATTTTGTATTCAAAGATGCGTAGACCTCTCCAAGGTAAAACAATTCTCGACTATAAATAATGGTATCCATGAAGTTAGCAAACGACGGTGGCAATGAACACAAAAGAATCAAACCTAAGTCTTCCTCATCATACAAAACATCCAAGTTCTTTAAATCACATTGATATATGTCGGTAATGGAGCAACCATCTTGTTATAGATGAGTATATAATCTTTGTTTTATGTGGAGTTTGTTGGGTAGACTCTTAGTCGTCAACAAGCTATCTAACTTTGCCCATACTTAGACCATAGTTGTCTCGTCACACATATCTTGTAGAACATCGTTTGACAAGTGTAGTCGAATTTCGGATATCTCTCTCAATTGTAAAAATCCTTTAACTCCTCAGTCCATATATCGAGCATTGCATCACGACCCTAGATACACCAATGTAAACCATTTGTATCAACACATCTCTACTCTTTATCTTCGAATGAGGAAATCGAGTGTTCCTTTCAAGCAATTACAAAGTCAATCTTCATGGTTGACATATTGATCAAAAAACCAAATCGAGAAATCACAAATGTAGTCTAGCGACAAACAACTTGAGAGCTCTGATACCAATTTTTACAAATATCGACCACACCAATCTCTATTCAAGCCAAAAAACCGAGATTGAAATCGAGTAGAAACTTAGTCGAAATTGCCTAAGACCTAAAATAAACTCAAACGTAGTTTCTAATACAAAAACGATGAGCTCGAACTTTCAGTGGAAAAAATAATCAACCACAAATAATAAGCGAAACTTGACGAAGATAAATAAGAGATAGAATCAACACCGGATTTACATGGAAAACCCAAAACAGGAAAACCATGGGCGGAGAAGACCATCGAGAAGTCCAATATAATCAATTGTTGTTACAATACTTGAAAAACAGAGAAATTGAAAAAGAAAATTACAGATTTAATGCTAATCTATTCCATTGTTGGTAAAGAGGAATCGATCTGATAATATGTATCAATCTTGAAGCACACACTAAGGAATCTGAAGAACTACTCCAAATGTAACCATCAAGTTCTTGGGGCGACTTTTCATGTGGGTTTTAATGCATACAAAGTCGCACCCCCTCATATTTCAAACAATGTGTAAAGTGGGTTACAATGCACGTTCGTGAGCGTATGAAATCGCACTGGACACTGTTTTGAAGCATCCCTTTTTGGCCATGGATGTTGACTTTGAAAACTCACTTCCATGCATGAATTTTGATGTTGACTTCCATTTTCATGCATAACCCTTTTGAAAATCAATTCCATGCATTATTTGGAGATAATTAAATTACAGTGGCAACTTCAGTCACACATCCGCACACCTCACAAACGTTCCAGAAAACGATTGTTTAGATAGTTAGATGATTACTTGATATAGGTTTAGTTCACTATGGTCTACGTTTTGTTTTTCGGTCCTAATTCTCAAAACTTTTTTAAAAGTCATTTTGGTTTTATAAGTTTTACTCTTTGCATTTGTACTTGGTCATTTGGCTCTAAATATTATAGTAATATGAATCAACTGTGATTTAATTCACTTTTATAGTACAATGTCTTAGCAGACTTGCACTTTGAACAATCTTGTTTTTGCTCATCAGGATATATTTTTTCAGTTAAACAAAGAGTCTACATCACCACTATTTTTGTTAAGAAAATTGACAAATAAGCTCCACAATGCCTATTTTGGTACACTTGGGCTTGATATGTGAACAAAAGATCCCACATATGCCAAGTGAGCTTTGTATTAAGTTTCTTAATAGAAGTTGATGCTAGCCACTTGATATAATTTTAGTCACGGCACGGCCGCACGCCCAGGACCCAAAAGTATCAGGGGCCCAAAATTTTCCCTTAAAATACAACAGTAGTCTAAAAGAATTTAATAAATTAAAGAAACCGTAAAAAATTATAACATATAATAAGAGGCAAAAAGAATATGATAGATAATAAGAGCCCAAAAATATATCAACTAATTACATTTGAGAAGAAAATAAAATGAATTAAATGGTCATTCATTATATATAGTTTATTGCCTCTTTAATTTTCTTTTTTTATCTCCAACAAGATCCAATGATATTGGTTATTGTTATCTCTATATGTTTGATTGTTTTTGTGCGTCAACAATTCAACATTAAGATTATATGTTTGCTATTGCTATATATTTTTGTTGGATATTTTTATTAGTCTCCGCTTCCATTAACTACTGCTATTTGGTTATGTTGTTCTAATTGTTTTTGTTTTGACTATTGTTATATATTTTTGCTTCTACATAAAATGTTTTACTATTGTTTGACAATAAATATTGTTCTTATAATTTATGATGGTTTTGTGATTAATCAATAAATTTTTTCTACTATATGTATTTAGTATTGTCTCTTATATATGTCATGTTTCATAAACTTTTAATCTTAACATCTTACTTTAGTTGAGCAAAAAAAGAAGGAAAACATAATTTAAATATTTTAATCAAGTTTAATTTATGTATTTTTCATTGGGATTCCACCACACCACAAGATTTCATTTTAAGTGCTCAAACAATTATTTGTTGAACTTGTATATTATATATTTAATTCATTATTTATTTTTATTATATCTCAATGGATCATCTTTTCTTTTATATTCTTATGGATCTTCATTTGTCTACTTGTCTAGAAAACTTTGATAATCTTTTTTATTATTGATCTCTCATTGACCCTCACAATTATTTTATTTACACGATTCTCTTTTTGTATCAAAATAACCATATTTCGTGTTATGAACTAAAAAAAAATTCTTACTTTTTATTAAAATTTATCAACCATAGTTTCTATACTTTTGGTTTCAAATTAGCTTATAAGTACGTAAATTTAAGTACTCTCTTATATCTACACACCTAATAAATAAGTAACTTGGGTGACACGTGTCATCTTCTAATGAGTCGGTTATCTTATTTTCCCGCCTAAACATATATGTAGACACAATTTACATTGGTGGTTCAAAGAAGCCTATTTGGTTGACATCTGTCCCTCTAAAAATGTATTTTTTTATCGTGGTTTAACTGATTTACCTACTAAATGGGATTTAGTTCAAACTAATTTCCAAAGTTACAATGCAGTGCAAGTTAATAAGCATTTAAAGTGCAAGTTTTCGAATTTGGAATCGTTTGTTAATTTCTTCTTTGTTTGTATGTTTTTTTTGTTCTTAGTGCTGATTGACACAGAACCACTGATTCTCAAAAAGGAAAAGACACCAAAGGTGACCATTGATAACTATAATGTTTTTCCTTTTCAGTTAAGTCATTTTCTTCACGTCTAAATCTTTTTTCTATTGAAATTTATAGCAATTTTTTTGGTTCAACTTACGTTGGAAGATGCTTACGGCTCTAATAGTCGTATGGGCAACTTTTATAGCTCTTTAGATCATTAAGGCATGCAGTTTTTACATTTTTTTTCATCTCCGTTCTACAATTAGTGTATATTTTTTACTTTTAAGAGTCAAACAGATTTGTTTTAATTTCAAAATCGATAAAGATTGTCATGTTTATATCTTTGTGCATAATGGGTTAGTACCATGCAGTATAATCTTAAGGTAAACTATCGCTGAAAGTTTTCAGCTATCGCTTACATCTAATCACAAACAGCCTTCAGCTAATCTGACAGCTTATTGATGACAGCCTTCAGCTTGTGTTTTCAGCTTATCGCTGACAACTTATCACTGACATCCTTCAGCAAATCTGACAGCTTATTGCTGACAGCCTTCGGCTTGTGTTTTCAGCTTATCACGACAGCTTTCAACTTTCAGCTTATCGCTGATAGCTTATCAATGACAGCTTTCAGCTAATCTGACAGCTTATTGCAGACAGCCTTCAGCTTTCAGCTTATCGCTGACAACTTATCACTGACAGCCTTAAGCTAATCTGACAGGTTATTGCTGACAGCCATCAACTTGTGTTTTCAGCTTATCATGACAGTTTTCAGCTATCACTGAAGAGTTAGCTTTCAGCTTATCGTTGACAGCTTATCGTGACAGCTTTCAGCTATCACTTGCTGATGTTGTCAAGTAGTTCTGTAAGACGAGTTTTGTTGGTTAAAAGCCGGCTATAAAAGGTTTTTTTTTTCCAAAAATATGTCTATATTTGTTCAAAATAACACATTTAATTGTATTCAAGGGTTAACTTCATTTTAACTAATTATTGATATAGTTTCATTTCTAAATTCAAGTCTGAAGAGTCATTTTTCAGAGTTATACTTCAGAGTTATTTCAAGAGTACAAGTCTGAAGTAGCATCGTACTTTCGATGATCATTCATATCTATAAGATAAGTTCCTGACATGATTTTAATTTTTTCAATTTACCCCGTGTAATACACGAGATCGAACCTAGTATTTATAATAAAGATAAATAAGATTTCTTTTCTCAGTAAATGAAAAACATTTCGTGTACTCAATTTTATACTAATGAAAAACATTTATTGAATTTTTTTCGTACTAACCGAGGGTCACTACATGAAAAGTGAGCTTTGACGATGCGCCTTTTAGCGATGACATGTTTCCGTCACAAGTTATAACGACGACATGTTGTTATCTACTCTTTTCGGTGATAAATGGACTTTTAGCAACGACAAAAGTCGTGCTAAAAGCCTTGTTTCTTGCGGTAGGCCCTGTTTTTATATTCGTCCAGGCCTTATAAATTGTCAGGAACAGGCCTGATTTTAGTGATATACTATACTATCTATGCCTTTTATTTTTTACAGTCGTTTCATTGTTAGATGATTGCCTAATTTTTGGAGTCTCGCTTTCGCATCTCATAGTCACCGCTGAATATTAAATCAACTTAATATTGAAATATTGACTCTGGGGTTTTCACGTTTATTTATTAATTTGAGATTACACAGTCTATACTTCCAGTCTTGCACTTTCATTTTGCATTATTTTTATCTGAGATTAATTAAAGATAATAGATTATTACATAGTACATCTAGGCTTATTGGCTTCTTGCAATTGTATTTTTAATTTTAGATTGAAGTTATGTTTATACTTTCTGGTTTGATTTTGATTTCTTGTTTGCTGAGTGTGACTTCTGTGTTTGAGTTCAGCATTTGGATTTTCAATTTATGTCATTCTGGTTTTGGTGGTACTATACCAATTGTTGGCTTGACATGGTTCAGAGTAGCACACAAGCATTAGCCATCTTTGACTATCAGATCATATATAGTTCCAAGGTTACAGCCATAATGGTCATGTAGAGGTACCCTTCCACCCAATGCATCCGACACGTCAGGGTCGACCCTGGGTATAAGTCTCTTAAACAAGGTACAAGTCTCTTAAGCAACGTACAAGTAGATAATTAATTGAGAGACTAGGACCGGGATCTGGCTTCCTGGGTGAACTGGTGGCCGGCGACTGTGAATTCGGGTCGGGACATGTGGTCGGTGGTCTGCGCGTTTGGAGATAGTTGCAGATATGGCAGCTTATTTTTGGACCGTCTGGACTCAAAGGAATCACAAGACGTTTAGGGGAAAAAAACAAGTCTGAAAAGGAAGCTTGTAGTGATATCCAATTCACTGCGTATGATTGGATTAGATGTAGAGCGAGGATTATCAAGTCTTTTTAGTTGGGAGAGTTGGACTCGTAACCCAGTTGATGCCATGTACTCTGTTTGTAACTAGCTCCTCGCTAGGCTTCCCTCTTCTTTAATACATTGCCTTTTCGCTGTTCAAAAAAAGGACCGGGATCGGGAGACACAAAGGTTTGAGCAAGATTGATACATCTTCAGTGTAATTTTGGTTTCAATTTTTTAAGTTCAACTTGGATATATATTTATATAATTTTGAATATAATTTAGTTATTTATTAATGTTATTTCCTATTTTCAGTTTTTCCCCTTTTGTAATGTATATACTGGGAATTGCTTTATACATGAAAACCGATCAAAAATAATTTTTTTAAATAAAAAAAATCTGATTTAGAGTTAGATCGCTAAGTAAATTCTTATGTTTATCTGTAGCTAATCTGTAGCTAATATTTTCGTAATTAATCCGCAGTTAATACAATCCCTAGCTAATATGTTCCATATTTAATCATAGCTAATACAATCCCTAGCTAATCGGTAGCTAATATTTTCCCTGGTTAATCCGTAGTAAATACAATCCCTAGCTAGCTAATTTGTAACTAATTCGTTCCGTAGCTAATCCCTAGCTGACTTTCGTTGGTAATTCGTCGTTAATTCATTGTGGTTTTTTATTTGATAAGTGAAAACTAATCGATCTAATAAACACCATTTTATGATGGATTTGCTACACGTCCAATGCTAATATTAACGTTCTGGCGCTAAATCCGTAGCAAAATATATTTGCGACTAACTGATTAGCTATGGCTTTTTGCGACGGATTTGCTAGGGATTTAACTTTCAGCTACGAACGTGCCTTCGTTGTGCTATAGGATCTTTTTCAATTGCATGTATCGTATAAATCTAGGGATTTTTCTATGGGATTTTCGAGAGAGAATGAAATAGAAAAAGAACCGAGAAAGGTAACGTTTACATTTAGAGAGGGCATCTTGGAAAACATTTGAGTTTGAAGCTCAATTTTGGAGAATGGAAACATTAGACACGTTTTTTATGTAACGATACTTGAAGCAACATTAATCAAAGAAAGTAGAAACTCGAATATTCTGAATTTAGATTCAAAATCTATACTTTAACTTGGATGATATGTTATAGTTGTAAGTAGAAAAAACTAAAAAAGTTTGATGAAAATTTAAGTACCTTGATAAATTTCAAAACATGTGGGAAGTCATTGGAACCTTTCCCCTTAATTTGTTTTCCTGGCAACTTCAGTATATATATTAAAGCATACATAAATGGTGAATAATTTTCCTTCATTAATTGGTTTTTAACTTCGCATTGATGTTTCCAGAAGAAAACCCGTTTACTCTTTTTTGTGCTTTTGTGTTTTACCTTCGTGTGTCAGTTACAGAGATCGTTTAGCTATTTATTAACACTGCAGAAAAAGTTATAAACTTAACCACAAGGGTGGTGCCTGATTGGTTTGATCTTGACTCTAAAGGTCAAAAGTACCGGGAGGTCTCAGATTCAAATCCAAGGAGGAATAAAAATCCGCTTGTGGCTACGGAGGTTCAAATGCGGTGACTCCGGGCTATCTGCAAAGCAGGTGGTTGCTCTGGGATTAGTCGGCTCGCATAGCGGGTTGGATATCCAGGTTAATAAAAAAAAAAGTTATAAACACAGATGAGTAAGATAATTTCATATACTTGGTCTTTAACATTTATTGGAGGCTCGTTGTAGGACACTGCATAAATGTAGTAGGAAGGATATATCGACATTGAAATCTCTTTTATTTTTTCCAACTGCAAGCAACAACTGTTCCACATCAGATACTGGAATACTTAATTGTACCACACGGATGACAAGCTGTTTGTCTATCAAGTAACACTAATTAATGTCCATATAACTGTACGCTTAGCTTGGATCAAGTGATACAAATTCAAGTCGTCCAAGAATTTGCTAATGTATGATGTGCAATGGGTGTTGTACCTTTCACATCAGTAAATGACAACAGCTGATTTCATAGAGAATGTTGAAGGTACTGTGCCTCCAACAAGAGGTTGTTAAGCAACATATATATGCTCCTTTAGCATTGTATGTGCCATTGATTAGTTTGGTTGTACTAATGTGTTGATTTATATATATTGATGTTCAAAATACACCCTACTTATATAATTTTGATCGACAATTATACCTCCTTCCAATAATTTTCCCTCCACATTAACTACCAATAACCACCTATTTAGATGGACATGAAAATGGTTGGTTTCCATCTTTCTACAGTCTTAACTCCATTTTTTTATCCTTTTCTATAAATCAGTATGGAAAGATTGATTATTAGAACAATCTACTCTGTCCATCATAACTTCATCAAAAAGAGAATTGAAATGTAGGAAAGCCCTTATTATAAAGGACATATTAAATGGCATCCATGTCGTCTGAATTTCCATCATGTGAGTCCTTAACTTCATATTTGATATAATTAACGTGATATTTGCTTAAGCTGAATAATTTGAAACATTAGATCTAACCCTTAGTTGTGATATAGAGTAATTATTTGCTACAGAGATTAAAACATTAATCAAAATACAAATCCTGATTGATAGATATGTGAATGGAATTATTTGCTAGAAGTGATTAACAAATTGTGCTTACCATGTACTTATAGTTTGTTCCAATGTGTTGTTTCTCTAAAATGTAAAAGACCGCATTTAGAAGCTAGTTAGGAGTCATTTGGAGTTCTCTGCTACTTATTATGTATTGTTGTTGGGCAGATAGGCTTGTTATTTAATTGGGCTTGTTATTTCGCAACACTCATCTGTTTTCGATTCAGAGTATTTCACCCTTTGGTGGCTCACTTAAACTTTAGCTGGAGTACAGCTGTTACAGTTTTTCATGGTCATGGAGCTTAAATTTCCAATCCATGTGTTCGGTTTCCTGTATCTATTAACACGTTACGGTGGGACCATTCAAATGGAAGTCAGAAACGGACTAACGAATCCATCGCAACCACCAGACCAGACCAGTGTTCTTTGAATTATTACTATATATAAGGCTTCTTGGTAGTTCCATTTTGCTGTTGTGAATTTAATTTCCACCAAATCCTAAGCCTTGATGTCCCTTGCATAATTAAGGAGGCCACTGTGAGCATTAGATCACTCCAGCGAAGAGCCAGGTGAGTTACTTTTACCACTAGTACATTGCATACTTATAAATTATGTAGTTAATACTTGTACACCCACATGGCAAGAGCAAAGATTAGATGTTCTTTGATGGAAATAAGATCGAAAAGAAAACGAAAATATTCAAATAAGAAACATTCCAGGTTAATTGTTACTAGAACCAGCCTACACGTTAAAGAGGCAACAATTTGTGTTGCATTGATAGAAATATGTGTATCGTACAGCAATTCGGTGTTGTACTATGTGACAAGTGGCATGAAGGACTGTACAAATACAGAGCAAGATTGTACTTGCTGCAGTTTTGCGATCTGTAAAGAGAGTTGTACATTTATGTTACAACATTGTAGGAGAATATGCCAACATGGAGAAGGGTTTTGAGATGGTTGTATCACATGCAATATATGTTGTATCCCTACAAGGCTCAATCGATAACCATGAATGTGATGACTAGTAAGATGGCAAGCCAACAGCCAACCAAACTGAATTCATTATGTTCACGTACAAGCTTTAATCTTCTTCCCGTTTCTTGCATTCTTTATTGGAAAACTGAAAAATTTCCCATAAAGGTAAGTTGTTTGTTGATGTCATTTAATTCCACCAAGTCTAGATGGACCAAATTAAATATATCTCATTTGTTCTCAACATGCATCTCTGACTTGTACCGTAAAGGACAAGTTGAAACTAATCTAAAAGCATTTGATCGGAACTTGCTATTAGACGACAACCGGTCCTTCTTTAAGACAAATCAACTTATGAACTTATGTTTTGTAAAAATATTAAATTCAAAACCGAAGAGGAAGCTATTTTTTAGAAAAGCTCGAGGAAGGAGTAGAGGCTTTGTTTGAGGTGGAATATTGGTTTGTTCGACATTTAGAGATGGTTTTATATACAACGGTGGAATGTTGAAATTAGTTATACAAAAAAGCTATGAAACAAAATCTTGATGTACATGATTTGCAGAAGTGAGCTCAAGCTTGCATTTCAAGTCGTATGGGCGTTGGAATTATGGTTGGTACGTTACACACGCATGCTATGCGACTTTGTTTGTTGTCACATTTATCTAGGGTTTGAGTTAACTTGCTGAACTCACGTGTGTAGTGGCTGATGAGCAATTGAAGTGGTGTTTTAATTCGACTGTTTACTCTAAGCATACAGTGTTGTAGCATACGGGTCCAACACAGAGAGGCGTTGGTCTAAGCACTAATTTAATCTGCTTGAGATTATGAACTAGCTACACGACTGCTACTTTTGTAATTTTTAACTATTTCAACCAAGTTAAAAAAAGAAGGGAAATGACAAAAATAGGAAACTACCCTAATGACTAAAATAACAACCAAATTCCTAGTATACATCTAATCTTGACTACTTATGCTAAGAGGATAGAGGAACATCCGAATTGATGATTTTAGATCCATTAAGGTGAGCCTTGTCGAAAGAAAATCACTCGAACCACTCTTTCTAGGTGAAAATTCCTTATCAATTAAAAGTTTTGTAACATGAGTTTCAGTGTTGATGACGGATTGGATGAAAGCGTAATAAACCCAATTAAGTTATACCAAATAGCTAACAAAAAACACCACTTGGATGGGAATTAACAGTTTCCTCAGGGACGTTAAAATCTTTTTGGAGGCCCTTGTTAAAAGCTATATTTTTATTAAATTGCAAAATGAGATAATAAAGATACATATATACAAGTTGCAAGGCGATGATGAGATGTATTAGTTTTGTTTTCTGATAGAAATTAGCGAAGCACTGATATGGGATATAATTTTACATTGATGGGGCTGCGTTCAAAGTTACACATTTAACATGTTAAAGAACTGCCCTGAGTTTCCATATAATTAACTAACATGTGCTTACTACGAGAATAGCATTATAGCTATCTAATTACCTAAAGGTGATAATAATAACTAAAATAATTCATAATAACAAAAACTAAAAACAGATGGAACTAATCTTAACTATTCCAAAACATGAAAACCCTTCTAAAGAAAATAACATACAAACTAAATCATATCATTTAGAAATAACCAATATAAGATGACACAGATCCAAGATTAGATCTAGAAATCAAAACATGGCTAACTGAAAACGTGAAATGAATCTGACAAAGAAAAAAAATCTCAAGCATAAATCTGAATCAAGTACAAATTAATAGCTACTAAACCAGAACCAAATAAATCAATCATATATGCAGTAAAAAATCCATAATAGAGAATGCAAAATCATACTAAAATGCCAAAGATAGTGACTTAATGTGTATAGCTTATAACAAAGCAAATTAAAACAAGAGAGAAGAGATGGTTGTACTCACCTTGATTAATAATGAAAAGCCAAGGGGGCTTTTTAAAGGTCTTACAAAGAGTTTCATCCTTATAAAAAACTCTAGATAACATAAAACATAAAACTAAAATAGGTAAAGCTTAAAATCTAAAACAACTATGATCTTCATTTTCTTCGACATTAAAATCATTCAACTTCCAGTACTCCCCCTTCATTCAAAGTTGACAACTTCTAGTTGCTCTCGAAGTTCTTCGTACTTTGCTGTTGGAAGTGACTTAGTGAACACATCAGCCGCATGTTGATCTTATTTGTAGAATTCCAACTTAATTTCTTCATTGGCCATAAAATCCCTAATAATATGATTCTTAATATCAATATGTTTTGATCTTCCATACAGCACATTGTTGCCTTGTTTTGTTCTTGATTCAAGTCTACCAAAAATCTTCTCAGCCATAATGCTTGACAAGCAACCGTCGTTGCAACAACGTACCTTGCTTCTGTAGAGGATAAGGCAACAGGGTTGCTTCATTGATACCAACTTTACTGCTCATGATCCAAGTTAAAGAGGTCTCCTCTAGTATTCATTATCTTCATGGAGCTTGCCAAATCATTATCACTATACCTTTTTAGTTTGAACTTCTCTTGTGTTGAATACCATATTCCACAAGAGACAGTTCAAACAACATATTGAATGATATTGTTGTTGCTCTAAGGTGATGGACACTTGGACAGTGCATGAACATTGAAACTAAGCTAACAACAGAGGCTAGATTAAGTCTTGAGTGAGTGATATAGAAGAGATGTCATACTAGGCTTCTAAACTTCCTTGCATCTGTAATTTATGTTCCATCTCCAATAACAAGTTTCTACCTCACATTCATTGGTGTTGCACAAAGTTTTGCAACTTTCCATGTCAAACTGCTTGAATATATCTATAACATATTTCTGTTGAAAGAGAAATATATCGTTCTTGGTTTGCTTTACTTTAACGCCTAAGAAGTAATTCAATTCTCTTATATTTGTCATCTCGAACTTGCTCTCCATAACTTTTTTGAATTCTGCAATTCTGAACCGGCCTAAATCTTATATTCTACATATAGATTTACTATAATAGTGTCTTCTTTCTCCTTGCTTCATCACATATAAAGTTTTGTTGAAACTTCTCTTGGCTTCATTTCGTGAAAGAACTCGTCTATTTTGTTGTACCAAGTTCAAGGGGATTGATTTATCCCATACAACGCCTTTTGAGTTTGTATACTTTGTTTTCTTCCCCTGGAACTTCAAACAATTTGAGTTGTTGCACATAACCCTTTTCCTTGATCTCTCTACTTTGAAGAACGGATTTTACATCATACTGATGAATGGTCCACTACATTTGAGCTGCAAGTGCGAGAATGATTCTCACAGTCTCAAATCTTGCCTCCAGTGCGAAGGTCTCTTCGAAGTCTACTCCATATTCTTGTGTATACCCCCGTGCTACTAACCTTAATTTGTGTAACACTCATATTCCAACGCCTTTGTGTCAGTATTTTAATGTTATTCTAGACTTTAAAACCATTTTATTAATGAGGTTTAATATGCTACTGTGTTGGTAAGAATCCTTTTTATAGATCATGATTACTAGAACTCAATGACCATTGATCCGTTGTGGGGCTTAATAACATGGGAATGAGGCCAACTTTTGTATTACGCCACTGTCCATGGAAATATGGTCTCCTCCATCATTTTGAAATGAGTTTTGGACTTTATAACTTAAAATGGAAAATGTGAACTCTTGAGTTTGAACTCACTAGACGTAAAGCTTAATGCTTTTTCTTAAATGACTTGTAGATCATATGATCTCTAGGTGATGGATTTTCGAAGGCTTGAGCAAAGTGGTGAACGCTGGTAGAGGCACTTTTTGGGGTCAATTGCTTTTAATGAATTAACGTTATGACTAGACAGGATTGTTTTGGTGATGATATTGACACCTATCTGTGATCCAAACTTTGGACTTTTAGATTAGTAGGTTGTTAACTGTCAGACATACCTTGATGTAGCTGCTCTTGGATAGATTTATACACAGTCGATGTTATTTTTAGTTGTATTATGTGGTCTTTTAAATTTACACTTATTTAGGGGTGTTACAAGTTGGTATCAGAGTTATAGTTTAAGTGAACTATGTATGAACTTAAAATGTCTAGACTTAAGTTGAGACTCTAAGTGGAGATTTTTGAGATGTGGGTAGAACTCTTGAGATATAAGAGCTATAGAGTCGACGAAAATGCACTAATTTAGAGTTCTCATTATGGTAATGAGAATTCTTATGCATAATATATTCAAAATTTCATGTAGCTAATGTTATTATGAATATATTGTTTCGTGAGCATTCTTGACCCTACTATTATTGCGATGATTGATGAATGTAACTGTACGTTTCAATTGTTAATCTTATATTGGTGAAAGCTCATATATTCATTCTCTTATATGACAACCTAAGATGTTAAATACGCAAAATAGACTGCCCGTCCAAGAAGAGAGCCAAAAAGTGAGTGTTACAGCTCTGGATCGGGCAAGGGGAGCCAATAATGTGCTACCCCCTCCATTTCCACCATTGTTGGGTGGTAGAGTGGATCATGCACCAAGGGTACCTTGACTTCCTCCAACCAAATATTCAGGAGGTGAACCCTCATACTGAAATGTAAGATAGTGTCATACAGATGACAGACTCTGCTGTTATGAGATCTATATAAAATAAATTTCTTGGACTATTAGCAAAGGAGACTCGTAAGTATACACTTGTCAATCCATTGTCATCTTTTACAAGTAGTAAAGACGATAAAATACCAAGTACCGATCCACAGGGACAGGGAAATCCAAACTTTCTTAAGTCAAACCAAGAAACAATGTCATACGACGAAATCGAAGAAACGCTTTTGAGTTGGTTAATTATAACTACTTATTTTAAACATATAATTAAAAAGGAAGCAACGATGTAGGGATCTGTTTAAGGTTACCATGTTCGACCATTGGAAGTGAAATACCGAAAGAAATGTGAAAAGGTAAAACTAATATCTATATAAAATGCATACGTGTATTAGATGTCTTGTTTATGTACAAGTTCTAGATCAGGATAAGCTAGATCTAAGAGCCACAAAGGATCTTTGCTCGGCTATATAGATGGCATCAAGGGTTACCAAATCTAGAAACCCTTGACCCAAAAGTGATTCATTCTTGGCACGTTACCTTTGATGAATCGTCTATGTTGAAGTCCTCACAAGATTCTTAGTCATCTCAAGTACCAAAGACTGCTTCTATTGTTGCTTCTAGTGCCAATGATGTAGAAACAATAGATAGTCCAATTATCATGAATTCATCTACTTGAGATACTATTCTTGGATCACCCTGTGATATTGTAGAAGAAGTCATCCCATCAGTTACTACTTTTAGTGGTCTCTTGTCTATAAATGAAGAAGACATTGACAATGATAGTGGAGAACAAGATATTGAGGCGATCCTAGAAGTTGCACCTACTAGACATAGCCATAGAACTATTCGCCGCTCTAAGAGATACGAAGATTGGGATTTTGCTAATATGATCTTTACAGATCAGTTAGAGTTTGCATTACATGTTGGAGAAGAGTAGTAGTTAACATGAAGGATGTTGGCCTCAATCCACAGTTCAATTCGCTATCCGTCATGTAAGAAGAGATGAAAGTTCTCTCAAAGAACAAGAGTTGGGGAACTATGTTCACTACCAAAAGTTTTTCATGCTATCGGTTCAAAGTGGGTGTACAAAGTCAAAGATGACAACCGCTTCAAGGCTTGGCTCGTTGCAAAAAGGTTTTTCTTAATGGGAAGGTATTGAGTATAATGATATTTTTGATCCTATTGTTCTTCATACATCCATTAGAGTTTTTTTTTTTTTTTTTTTGCAATCATAGCCATTCACGGTTTAGAGTTGTAACAATTGGATGTGAAGACCGCCTTCCTACACGAAGATTTAGAGGAAACCATTTACATGAAGAAACCCGAAGGTTTCATCTCCTACTGAAAGTCAGATTATGTTTGCAAGCTCAAGAACTCCCTTTATGGACTTAAACAATGACCTTATCAATGTTATAAGAATTTTGATTTGTTCATGCTAACTCTTGGTTTTGACCGCAATGAAAAAGATGCTTGTGTCTATCATAGAAAAAACACTAGTTTTTTCACTTATTTACTTATTTATGTAACTGACATGCTTATTACTTGAAAAGATAGATCAGAGATCAAATGGCTAAAGGACAAGTTGAAGTCAGAGTTTAAAATGAAAGATCTAGGACCATTGCAAAATATTTAGGCATGGAGATCATGAGGGACAGAAAGTCCCGAACCCTTAGATTGACATAATAAGCTTATAACTAGAAGATATTGAAGATGTTCAACCTTGATGGTGCCAAAACATCTAGCACTCTGCTACAGAAGCATATTAAGACTACAAGTGATGCTTGTCTGAAGGATGACAAGAGAAAGGCCAAAATGTCAAAGGTTTTGTATGCTAGTGCGGTCAAGAGTCTTATGAACGTCATGGTGTATACTCGTCTCAATCTTGCACATTGTGTTAGAGTGGTGGGTCGGTTTCTTGCGAATCCAGGTCAATCACATTCGGTAGCCGTTAAAATAAAATTTTAATATTTATATGGAACCTAGACACATGGTCTTATTTTTGGTTTGCACAATGACTATGAAATTGTTGGATTTTGTGATTCTGACCATGCAGATGATCGAGTAGGTTGGAGATCCACATCCAAATATGTATTTACTTTGGGTGGAACAGGTGTTAGTTGGAGATTACGTCTATAATCTATTCTGGCATTGTCGACAGTGAAAGCCAAACTTGTTGTGACGGTTGAGTCTGCCAAGGAAGCGGTCCCTTTAAAAGAGTTAATAAATGGTTTCGGCTTCTAGCAACCTTCCGTGCGTATTTTATGTGATAATTAGAGTGCCATCCATTTGGCAGCCGTTTTTATTTTGGTTCCCGAACAAAGAACATAAATATGTGTGATGCATATCTCATGAGATTACATAAAGGAAATGTCATCTATTTGAAGAAAATCATGACAGACGACAGTGCTGTTGATATGCTCACTAAATCTCTACTATGATATAAGTTTGAGCATTGTTCGAACTTGATCCATCTCTATTTGTGTTATTGTCGTTGGGCACTTTGCTAGAGAGAGGAAATATTACCACGGGAGATAAAAACAACATCTTTGAAGGAATTACTTTGTGACGTGGTTAGAGATATGCTTCACTCTACCTTGTTTAGTAGATTGTGCATTTTGAGGTTATTTGTTTGCTTGTAAATTTGACGGGTGATGTCCATGTCAAAGCTCATCACAGTTGGAATGCAATTTGCCACCTCATGCCAATTTAGTTGTTATCTACTTATTTTGATCAGTTGTTGGAAGGACTCATAATTCATTGTGAGTTCGTGAGAGCGTTCTTGGTGTTCTTGGTATTCTTGAGGATTTGCTCACTTATCCATACACTTTACACCTATTATACTTTCTCTAGAAACTTTCCTTATTTAGTATATATGACTTTGTGAGAGTAGTCTTGGTTTTCTTTAAGATTTGGTAGTTGATCTTGGATCTAAGGATCTTTGTACAAGTACTTTGTAATCTCCTTGGTAGTAATAAAATACTGCTCTCTCTCTTTGGTGGATGTACTCTATCACAACGATAGTGGAACCACAATAAATCCTTGTGTTATTAGTGTGTGAACTTGTTATATGCATAGATCGTTGCATATCTTGTTATTATCTATCTACGCTATTGGTTGTTTACCTTCATGATTTTGATAAGGCTCCTCCTCCGAATGAAATTCAAAGGGATCCACAGAGACCATGTCTTCATCCATAGGCTCCTAAGTATTCGGATCGATCGAAAGTTCAATTCTATTTGAACTACTCATTTTCAAATAATACCCACATTGTTCACAAATATTCATTTTTTATTTAAAAAATTTCTTATAATTTAATCCATAACAATTTTCGCATTGAACCCACAAATGCTTGTATTTTTTAGTATCTAGATCATTGTTATCTTTGATGTTAGGTTAGTTGTGCTATTGGATTGCTACTAATTTTTTTTTTTTTTTATATGCAACCCGCTATGCAAGCCGACTAATCCCAAGGCGACCATGTGCTTTGCGGGTAGCCCGGAGTCACTGCATTTGAACCTACGTGGCCACAAGGGGATTTTTATTCCTCCGAACCTGAGACCTCCGGGTACTTTTAACCTTTGGAGCCCAAGCTCAAACCAATTAGGCACCACCCTTGTTCAAACCCTTGAAAATCAATTGTTATACGTTGCATTTGTGGCATAACCATCCTTTACACCTCATTTACCCGAGTTATGTTGTCAGATGCCTTCTTGTAGCAACGAAGGAAGAGAGATTTTCTACAGCCAACTTCGACACAACTTGAAAAGAAAAGTATTGTATTTGAATCGGAGAGAATGCATTACAAATAAAAGAAGAATCCAAATGGTAAGTGGTAACACCAACATTCGAGATTTCATGCCCCAAGCCAAGTTTAGATAGGTTAAATTAAACTTAGCTCGACATTTCCTTTTATTTTGTATAGATTCTTCTCCAGTGATCATGATAAAAAGCTACAAATTTCTTCTCCAATCTACATATATTCTGAATATCGAGAGAAATCGGAGGTTATCTTGAAACATATATTCTAAAATGATTCCCGTTCTTTAAAAAGAAAAATGTATCATCATGTTTAAATGGGTTGAAATACGTTTAGTTTGTATTTGAATCCAATATTTACATATCGTCCACTATTAAACCAATTTTTACCAGGGCCGTATCAAAACTGTGAACGACAAGAATTTCATGCCTCAGGATGAGGTTTCTTGAGTTTTCCCACATAGTATTACATAATCGGTCTCGGAGGTTCAAATGCGATGACTTCGGGCTATCTGCAAAACAGGTGGTCGTCCTAAGATTAGTCTGCTCGCATAGCGGGTTGGATATTCAGGTTAATCAAAAAAAAAAAGTCGGTCTCTATTTACCTTTTCTGTCATTTGTAAATTGAAGATTGAAAAGTATAAAAAGAAATAGAAAATTGTAGCATGACTTGTAATAAATGATGCAACAATCTCAACACCTCTCCCACCTCTATATAACCAAGTACAAAGAAACGTCCATCTCACATCCTTACTCCTTCAAAACACTTTTCTTTGTTCGAAGTCTGCAAACAACACAAGAAATGGCTTCCAGCAGGCTTGTCATTCTATTTCTGCTGGTTGCTCTGACTCTTTCCAGCAACGCTGAAGCTACCATGGCCCGTCGCCTCTTGAACATCCCTGGACTCCCGAACATGGGAAGCTTCCCAATGCCAACGCTCCAATCGCCCTCGTTTCCATTGCCACCATTTGGCCCATCCCCACCCGCTGGAACAGGATTTCCCTTCTTCTCCATCCCTACTACCATGCCAACCACCCCATCTTTTCCCGGAATCTTTACTCCTCCTGTCACCGCAAATACCAACCCCTGATCGAACTTCACAACCATCAGGCCTCAATTTGTTATCTGCTGTCATTTTACGTACTATGTTATAGTTTCATAGCTACAGCAACTAATCCAGATCCACTCTTGAACATTGATCGCTCTATGTTCTGCGCATGAATAGGATCCTATGTTAATGTAGTTTGTTGTGGCCATTTCGATGTAGGTTTCTTCGTGGAGTACGTGTGTTTCAGCTTTGTGTAAACCTCCAACTTATTCCAAGTACTTTGTTATCATTAAGGATTTGCTATTATCTTTGATCTTCTTGTTCATTCTATTTTTGTCTTGTTATCTTATCCTATCTCCGTTTATGTTAAATCACTATCATATATGACCCACGAAAACAAAATAGAAAGGACCTAAATTAATAAACCTCATCTAATCATGTAAAGAAACAAGATTTGGTAGGGTGCTCAACTAGTCTTAGTTACATACTTGCATGCCATGAATGGGCATCTGACAAGAAAATTTACTTAGAAAAATCATAAAATCCCATTTTGAACAATAAGATAAAAATACCAGAAGGTCTCATGTTTAAATCCAAGAAGGAATAAAAATCCCCTTATAATAATAAGTACCAGGAGGTCTCAGGTTATGCTGATACATAATAAGTTAAAACAAAGACAATGATTTGGTCTCCTTAATTATAATAATAAGGATTACAAATTGATAAATATTCAAGTTGGTCAAATAACATAATCTTCAATAAATACGTCAATGGCAACTGAACATATTTTGAATGCCATATCGAATTTATTATATGCATACACAATGGGAATGCAGCCCCACACCCAACTTTGAAACACGAAAATGTATAACAAAAAATGATCAAAGGATATTGTGTGAGCTTGTAAAAATGGTACTATGATCTGTAAATGGAGTCACAGCTAACTTTGTAGTTGGAAATTTATTGCAGTCAATTAATTTTGTGTAGCTGTGATTTATTTAAGTGGCATCGTTTCTTTCCTACTTCCTTTTCTTTTTCATAAATTAAAAAAAAAAAATATTAATTGATATATAACAGATAAAAATATAATCAGATAACGATTACGTGACAAGGAGTTGATAAAGTTAATTCCATGTTACATAGTATAATATAGGTTCAAACGAGAGCGTCTTTATTTTTCGAAAACAAGATAACACGATTATATATTACATGTGATAATACATGTAAGGGATGTGGAGTGCGGCGACTTGGCTTGTGACCTAGGTGGCATCATAGGTCGCCCATGTCTTTGATATTATTATCATATGTGATTGATTATAATAAAATGGTGTTCTTGTTTTTTTGTAAAATTAAAGTATATGTTCTCGTTTGAACCTTTCTCTTTCTATTGGGATTAACAGTACCTAATGCAAATATAAAATTAGAATTGTCTATGGGTAAGTAGTGCAGAGAGAGTGTTAGTCTCACATGGACTAGACTTCGGTCATTTATCCTCGATATATGTTGGAACTTTTTTTTATGTCTTCAAAGGCTATTTCGAAAAGGAATATGGCTACATATTCTCATATGGAATTAGTGTCAATATTTACCACTCTAGGGATTTAATTCTCTAGACAATATTTACTCGACCTTCTAGCCTCCATTGGAGGGGCGTGTTGGGGTCTCACATAACTAGAGTTTGACCATTTCTTCTCTACAATATTAAAACCTCCTTTACTCAATAGCTCTTTTGTAAAGTAGTCTAATGGGTCATGTCTCACATATTCTAGCATGGTATGAGAATCAAGGTCTACCACTCTATAGACTAGACATCTTGGATAATATGTACTCGTCTAACCTTCTCGCCTATCAGCCCACTCTTGGACAATCTATGCTCTTCTAGCCACCATTGGAGGGGCATGTCAGAGTCTTATATCGGCTAAACATGCACATTCCTCACTATATGTTAGACATGCTCCTCTTCTCAAGGGTTGTAGGAAAGTAAAACGGGGGTTCTACATATTCTCACACCCATTAAAAAAAATCATCACCAATAACCAAGGTTAAGAACTTATCAAGAACGGCCTAAAATCATAACTAGTACAAGTGAAGAAGGTTATGTCCGATGGACCCAATATTGGTTGATAAGGATTATTCTTGAAAATCCATAATTATCTATACTCCTTTATAAAAGAGGAGTTATAGTTATCTTGAGTTTTTAAAAGAGAAAAATCTAAAAAAAAAACCCAATTGACTTTAGTGTTTGGATTGATTAAGTTATTGGACAATTTTTTGGAACAAATAAGTCCTTGGACATTTCAAAACCTGTTAAACAACTCCTTCAACTTTCTAAAACTTGTTATATACATTCTTATTACCTATAAAACTAAGGGAAAAGTCTAAAAAAAAACTCAATGGACTTTAGTGTTTGGAATGATTAAGTCATTGGACAATTTTTTGGAACAAATAAGTCTTTGGACATTCCAAAACCTGTTAAACAACTTCTTGGATTTTCTAAAACCTATTATATACATTCTTATGACCTATAAAACTAATTAACGTATTAAAATAATGAAAAAAGCATGAAAAAAGTCAATGAACATTCATATTTTAAACGATAAAGTCCTTAAATATTTTTGAACCAAAAAAGTACTTACATTATATAAAACTAGAAGCGTACTCGCGCAATGCAGCGAGATACATCATGTTTTTAATATTTCATTTTATTCTTTATCTCAGTCGATGTTATAATATGGCTTTATGTGATTTTGAGAAAGCGATGATGTTTTTATTTTTGAATAA
>NC_037529.1:61583288-61588924 GCF_001531365.2 Cynara cardunculus var. scolymus
AATCACTAAGATAATATATTTTTATTTTAATTAAAATAAATTTTATCAAAAATCTTTTTTAAATGTAATTTTTTTTGTAAATGTAAGTACTTTTTTGTTATATCTGTATGATTTTATATATCTAAATATTTTTTGGTTCAAAAAATGTTTAGAGACTTAATCGTTCAAAATATGAATGTTCATTGGGTTTTTTTTTCCGAACTTTTTCCATTATTTTACCACATTAATCAGTTGTATAAGTCATAAAGATGTATCTAACAAGGTTTAGAGAAAGTCCAAGGAGTTATTTAACATGTTTTGGAATGTACAAGGATTTATTTGTTCCAAAAAATTGTCCAATGACTTAATCATTCCAAATACTAAAGTTTATTGGGTTTTTTTTAGACTTTTCCCTTTTTAAAAGGTACAACTAATTAAGTAAAATGTGCAAGCTCTTGAAGTTGCACAACCTCCCCGATCTTCCAATATACTAAAAATCAAGTCATTTTAATTTCTAAATTACACTTTATACCCCTATGATTAGTTATTTAATTTATTTTATATCTCTTACTTTTTCATTTTTTCGTTTTACACTCTTATCATATTAACATATATAAATAATTGTATATTAACTGAAATGCATTAAAAGAATATATGTTTTTTTTTACAAATTATACCATTATAATCGCCTAACTAATACCTTGAAATTGAGCTCAATATTGAGTTTTTTTTTGGTTTAATCATACTATTAAAGATCATAAATACCTACGATTTAATTTTTTTTTAAATCCCTTACGTTTTCATTTTACATTTTTCTCATATCAAAAATATATAATTACAAATTAACTAAAATACATTAAGAATGTATCTTTTTTATACAAATTATATCATTATAATACTCAAAACCTTTGAAATAAGCTCATTATTGAATGTTTTTGAATTTAATAATATTATAAAAATACGTATGATTTTGTATTATATTATAAAAGGCCTTAAATTATTATCCATACTCTATTATGATGCATAAGTTATAATTTTATTGAACTTTTAAGAGGTGCATCTTTTAAAGAAATAAGTACCACCTATTCATGCGAACTATTAAACTGCTCTTTCATCTCTTTCACCATGTTACGCACAAATTCCTCTCATTCACCATGTCCCAACAAATTCCTCTCCTCTCACCTAAACCTCTGTGTCCATGTGCTCAATGAAATATCTTCTTACCACACATCCAACACCTGAGTCACATAGTTCTTCTCATCCACAAGTACTAATAAAAGATTAGAACCCCTTCTTTTGATGAATCACAAGGAACTAGGATTTTGTTCAAACCTTGGGAGCACTTGAAAACATGATCACTGTTGTTTCTTCAATTTGGATTGGATAACGCATCTGTCCCTCTCTTCTTCAGCAGTCAAGGCATGTGCTCTGGATTACATCGTAGTTCATAGTTACAAGTTCCTAATTTCATTCTTCTCAACAACAGTGTTTCTCATTTTGTCTTTCCATTTTGAGCCACAAGGTTTTAAAGGAATCTGTATAATGTTATGTCAGTCTTACGAATCAGAAATACATGAATTAAACAAAGAGCATACAACTTAAACCATAGGTAAGCATTCATCTTTTCTTCACTTTCTTTCGTTTATTTAAAGCAATAATGAGAACAGTTTTTAAGGTTTCTCAGTTCATCTATTGGTATGTGATTTTCATACCTTATACGTATTKGGTTTTGTTATTCCATTTTCCTTTCTAGAAACCACCAGCCTGTTTATTTGTTTCTTTTTCTATCACAAAGCAATGAACTGTTAACGTATCTACTCTTCTTCCTGAGATTTTCTAATTACAATTATTGGTAAGTTTTTAGTAGCTCTAATTGGTCTTGGGCGCATAAATAATCCAAGTAATCATTTTTCTGTGAGTAGGGGTCATGGACTGACCATAAAACTCTATTTGATAAGTGGAACACATTAACTATTCGTTGTGAAGTTGGGAAATAGGGGTCGGATCGAGAAGGACAATCACTCATTCTTAAAACTAGTGTTCTTAAGGCCAAAGAGTCGGCGAAAAAGAAGGGAAAGCTCTCAACCATTTCATTCTATTCCGCATTTTGGAAATACCAAGACTTATTTATTACTTATGAATCAGATAGTACTATGTTATTCCTACGTGAGATGGGTTCAGAACATCGTGAGAGATTTCATTCCATATCTGGTGTATGAAGCGACTGTTCCCTAGATATATACGTCGTAATATTTTATGTCACAATTGAATCAATTTAAAAAAGACCTAAAGTTAGGGTGCCTTACCACTTGGCTACGCCCCATTTATATTTTTCCTAAATTGGCGGTAGAGTACTGAGAGGACCTTTCCTTAGTACGAGAGGGGTATACAGTTCATCCAGGGGAGAAATCGAGCTTCAAGAAATAGTGAATGGTCTTATTCATACACGAATGTATAACTTCCCAGGAATTTCAATTGCATTCGTGTTATCATTGTAAGAATTGGGTTCTAGCTTTCCATCTTTAGAACTTACATCAATCTAGAAAACTATGATCAGTTGAAATCCAACTTTATTGTATGCGTTATGTTTACTGAAGGGGAATTCGGAATTGGATTTATGATTTGCTAAATAGTCAAATGTAGTGTGACAGGTCGTACAGAATTAAGTGTATGTGTGTGTGTGCGCGCTTTGATTTGCTAGATCTTATTCCTTTCTTTTGTTGACAATGTGTGTTTTGTGTAGTAGAATATAACAACTGATATATAAGTATTATAGGGGAGAGACTGATTTGCTTGATATTTTTTTTTCTCATTTGCTAGATCATAAGATTTTAAGAAAAAAAGATAATTATGTAAATTACCAGGTAAAACCGGCATTCTTGGAGAACAACATAACAATGTGCAACTTTAAATGATTGGTGCACCTATCACAAGCTGTAGAGCCTTTGAACCGTTTAATTTTTGGGTCTCTTAGTCACTAATTATTAATCTGATTTTACTTTAAGTTGATTTGTAGTAGAGTTGATATATATGTTGGTATTTGATATAACAAGTTTAATGCTCTCTTGTTCATCCCTTTGTTCATAAATTAATTTTCATACTGACTTTTTTCTTTAATAGAGTTGATATATATGTTGTTAATCTAATTAAAAAAGAAGAGTAAACTATGATTTTCTTCCCTATGGTTTGATGCTTATAAAGATTTTCGTCCCTGTGGTTTCCATTTTATATACTTTCATTTTCGTCCCCTAAAGCCATTAAGAATAATCGTTAAAAAGTTTAAGAAATGATTTGGGAAATCACATATTTAGTCCTTGTGGTATATAAAGTTTTAAATATTTATCCTTAAATTTCATTTATTATATTAATAAACTATAAATTTGGCATATATATATATATATATATATATAAAGAGAGAGAGAGAGAGAGATGATGTTTACTTTAGAAACCATCCATTTCATACAAACCTTACAAACTAATCACATCCATCTATTTTTTTGATGAAAATTTGAAACAAACTAAATAAGTAAAAAAAATTATAATGGAGACATGGAAGGGCAAAACCGGGAAACCATGTTCTATGAATCTGTTTCGTTACAGCTATTATACATATGAACCGGATGCAATCATATATGACCTATGAATTTGTTTCATTACAGTTGTTATACATATGAATCTGATGCAATCATATATGACTCTGTTTCATTAAACAACTTAAGTCTGTTTTATTTGAAATTACCCCGTTTCATTGAACAATTTGAGTATGTTTCATCGGGAATTAATGGTGATTTTTAAACAAAATTATTCTATATTTTTTAAAATGGGCGATTTTTTATACAAAAAGTTCAATGAATACCTCAATTAAATATTTGTTAATATTGTGCTAATCAATATATCATCCATATTTATATAAATATTATGTTGTTACCAAACTTATCTATTAATATTAAATAATTATCAAACATAACTATTGTAAATTCAAATAACCATAATACTTCTATAAATTAAAAAAAACAAATGGATTTATATGATTGGTTGTAATTAGTTTGTAAGGTGTGTACAAATTGGGAAGATTTGTATTTGACCGCTCCTCTCTCTCTCTCTCTCTATATATATATATGAGAGAGATCTAATACAAACCACCACTATTTGTACAAACCGTGCAAATCATCATTATCCGTCAATTTTATTGTTTAATTTAATGATTTTATTTTATATAATACTTATGAAATTATTTCATGTATTTTCTTAAAGTTAATATAATGAAGATGGTAATATCCATGATTAACACTCTCCACAATAAAAATGAAAAATCAACCTCTCATAATTACAAAAAAATCAAAAAGATGAAAAATTATGATTAGTTGAATGAGATTTGTACGGTTTGTATAAATAACATGGTTTATAAAGTAAACCTCTTATATATAGTATCATTTTTACTTTTTCTTTATTTATTATATTTTAACACTACATATATATACACATATAACACACTCACACACACAAACACACACACACATATATATATATATATTTTTATATATACATATATATATTAATTAATAAAAAATAAGTTTAAATGAAAAACCACCAAGTTTGATTTATTAAATTCATTTTAAAAACTGGTTGGATTAAAATGAGAAAAAATTGCAAATCATATAATAAACATTTAGACCTGATGCATGTATAGGTGATCAATGTTATCATAGCATAATCACATCGTAATTAAAAAGTCTTTATTTGATAATTATGTGACCATAACTTTTCCCATCTTAAATCAATCGGTTTTTAAAAGAAAATATAATAAAATACCAACCGTTTTTAAAAAAATAAATGAATAAAATAAAAAAATTTATTAACTAAAATATCAAGACATCAAAATTATCATAACTATAATAGTAAAAGGTTAAATAAATTCATTTAAATTATTGATAAATAAATAATTTCTTTTTTTTTTTTTTTCAAAGTTTTGTATTGAAATCTCTTAAGATTAACAATTTTTTATTTATTGTTTTATTTAACCTTTTTATTGAGTTTAAATTATCTGAAGAAGTTTAATACGAGAGAGAAAAAAATAGCTTCTTTTTATATCAACCGATTGTTTTTGTTAAATGCATTTTGCTCTCACTATTCCATATTTTCATTCAAAATTTATTTTTAATTATTTAATCAAATTTGTTTAATTTTTAAAGTAAAAACATATATATATATATATATATATATATGTGTGTGTGTGTGTGTGTGGAGAGAGAAAGGTTCATTTATGAACTGATTAATATTCGAGAAGTAAAGAAATGATCATATCCCTTCATACAGTCATTTTGAATGGTCAAGATTTGTGATTTTGACTGGTCAAGTGAAAAATAGAAGGTCAGTTTTGTAATTTTTACAAATAGGCGGCAAACAAGTGCATATGTGAATCACATGGCTCACATATGCATTTGTTTTACCGTTTATTTGTAAAAGTTACCAAACTACCCCTCTATCTTCCGCATACTATGCAAGGAATTATCGGTGTTTCACAGTCAAAGCGCAAATCTTGACCAGATGAAGGACTAGGATGATCACCTTCTCTATTTCTCAAATACTTATCATTTTTCAAATGAACTTATGGATATATATATATATATATATATATATATATATAAAGAGAGAGA
>NC_037529.1:61589199-61603592 GCF_001531365.2 Cynara cardunculus var. scolymus
AATATTTTATGATTAACACTCTCCACAATAAAAATGATCGATCAACCTCTCATAATTACAAAAAAATGAACAAAATGAAAAATTATGATTGGTTGAATGCGGTTTGCACGGTTTGTACAAATTGAGTGGTTTGCATTTGATCGCTCCCATATATATATATATATAGAGAGAGAGAGAGAGAGAGAGAGAGATGAGCGATCAAATGAAAACCGCATTCATTTGTGTAAACCATGTAAATCAATCCCATTCATACATTTTCTTGATCAATGGTCAAGATTAGTTTAAGTTATATTAGAAAATTAAAAAAATATAAATAAATAAAAATTTATTTTATAATCCCTATAAGGGCAAAATGGTAACTTTGGTAGTGGTAATATTAATGGCAACCATATCATGTATATCGTAATATTAATGAAACAAAATCATTTGTAAAATAATATATTAATTTTATGTTCAAATATTATAAATAAAATTACATCCATTATTAAAATAGATCAACAATAAAAATAAAACACACTATAATCAATTTAACATAATGAAACCTTTTGAATAATAATAATACAAAATTTACTACTACATGAACGAAATGGTTTCACAGTTTCATAAATACACAAATCAATGTAATGCTAGATGAGACATTTGTCATTTTCATGTTATTAGTAGATGGATCCGTTTCAATCTAACTATGACATTGTTTCACTGTTCGCTAATTACACAACATTTTATTAACAATTATGAAATGGTTTCACTTTCGTCATGCACCCATTTCATCGGCAAATTTTTTTCAATCCGAACACGTTTCATAGCGTCAATGCATTTACCATTATACTTTGTTAATCATTAAATAAACAAAATCATCCAAAGAAAATAAAAAAATGAAACAATTTCATTAATAATGAAATTGTTTCACTGTTCGTTAATTACACAACATTTTCTTATCAATTATGAAATGGTTTCATTTTCTTTATGCACCCATTTAATCAGCCAATTTATTTCAATACGAACACGTTTCATAGAGTCAATGCATTTACCATTACATGTTTTGTTAACCATTAAATGAACAAAATCATCCAAAAAAAAGTAAAACAAAATGAAACAATTTCATCAATAATTGTTGATAAGAAAACAAGATTATGCAAGAATATTATATTACGCAATCAGTTCATCCCCAAAAATTTCATAAAACAAGCTTCTCAATGAACGTTTTCACGAACCAATCTGTATGCGTTTCATAAAACAAGCTCTTCAATGAACGTTTTCATGAACAAATCTAATATGAATCTGTTTCACAGTTGATTATATTTTTACCGGTTCATGAATCTTTGTTTGGATCTGTTACTGATTTCGTGGATTAAAGAATATAATAATTTTCGATTTTCATATTATTACCACTAATAAACCGAAAAACCAAATAACAATATTCAAATTTTAAAATTCTAATACCATTTATAAAATTTTCTTTATTATGTTATCTTAATTAAGATCTATTAATAACTTCCATATTTAATAGAAAACAATGTAAATGACAAATCTACTCTTAATGATTAAGGGGCTGTTTACCAAATTTTCTATTAAGTCCTGTATGGATAAATTTGTCTGTCTGGATAAATTTAGCTGTCTGGATAAATTTGGGTTGTTGTTTACTTTTCTATCTGAATCAACAGTCTGAATAACAAAAATGACCAATTTACCCCTGAGTATTAACTATGGGCTGTTTAGTATACTGTTGTTCATTTTTTAAGCCAAATAATATTTCTGAAAAATAAAATATTTAAATAACAAAAACTCAACCCAAAAGAGCTGCCACCACCAACTTCTCCATCTTCCTCGCGCCTGCAACCTCCACCAACCCCCTCTTCACACCCTTAAAAACCCAACTCTTCCCAACGATGAAATCCTCCCCCACCCCTAGAAAACAACGACGCTCCACTCTCCAATGAACCACAAGTCCCTCTGCCGGCCTCCCGTTCGTCTTCCCCAACTCCTTCACCACCCAGCAACTGCTGCCTTCTGTGCCTCATCTTCATCTTCGTCGCTCAATGGCGGTGTTCCAGATCTTTTTCGATGGSGATGGTGCTTCCAGGTTCCAAATCTGGGTTTTTGATGCATGAAATGGGTTTGAAAACCTTCGATTTAACTCTTTGATGTATGAAATCTTTTTGTTATTCAAAGTTTTTGATTCAAGATTTGGGGTTTTGATTCAGAAGCAATAAACAAGCTTTTGAGAAGGAGCGACTATTGGAGGAGAAAAGAGAGGCGTGGGTTTTGTTGAAGGGTAGGCAGGTCTTTTTGTTGGCTTAACGTGGACAAGGGCTGGTATCCTGCTGTGCGAATAAGCCCATGTCTGGGCGAATAAGCCCGAAGTAAACAGCCTAAAATGGCTGTGCGAATAAGCCCATTTATCGGGTAAGCTCATTAAGCCACAAGTAAACAGGCCCTAAATTTAATTAAGAAAAAAAAAAAGAATTTTCCTATTGGTCAAAATTAGTTTACACGGTTTCTAAGAATTAAACGGTTTTCATTTGATCTCATATCTCTCTCTCTCTCTCTCTCTCTCTCTCTCTCTCTCTCTCTATATATATATATATATATATGGATGTTTAATTCCATAAGAGTTAATTTATTGGATGGTACATTATGATATTCTATATGATCAAATGCCGATAAGTTCGAATGTTGAAGGCACTAAATTGAAAACGCTTGTAAGGCCTCGAGTAGTGGTGCGGATGAATTGCAATGGAGATTGCAGAATTCCTGTTGATGGCAGGGTTGTGTTGCAATTGGAGAGTGGTGTAACAACACGCACATTGCAATTCGATGATAGAAGGTTGTTTGGGGAAAATTGAAGCGGATTCAGAGTTATATCAAACATTCCTGATCCATTGGTTATGGCCGATGATATCACATTTCCACCACATGATACATCAATCAAAGCATCTGTACGTTATATATATACACATCAATCAATTAGTAAAGTAAGTTTAATTATATATGAACTTGATGGAAGGAGTAGAATTAGTACGTGAGAATCGACTAGGGGTTGGTATGGTGCAATTAGCAATGATGCTACCATTAAGAGAGCATGATATTGATCCAGAGATGTTGATGAGATTTTGGAGTCGTGAAAATTGAGCATCAGCTAACTTAAATGCCAATGCAACCATGACAAAAAACGCAACACATTTGAAACCCCCCCATGGCCATATAGATAGATATATCAAGATCTACAATGTGTCAACTTCTTCTGCTTATGCATGCAACACCTATTTATAAGGAGGGAATTAATTAAGATCTGTTTTGTGAATCAAATTCATCCTCAAAGTCCTTGCAACTTGGTGTATAAATGCACGCTTAACACTTTGTTGCGGTGTTTATGCATTGCTTTTTGTCAAACATAAGTAGACCTCCTAAAAATGAAAAAAGTTGAATTTAAACCCGACACTTGTGCATGGGTTGTGGGGATCGCGCTACTTCAACCCTATATTTCTACAAAATTCAAATCATATCAAATCAAAATTTATAGTTACTTTTAATCAAATTAATAACATCAAACTATTTTTTGATAGGATTTTTATTGTAAAATATGAACAAAACTAAGGTGGTATTTATCTTTTAAGAGTACTGAAGTTTGAAATTTAAATCAATAAGGTTGTTTGTTTTTATAAATTGACATTTTACAATTATACAAATATTAAATTAATATTTTATAATTATATAAATCCTTTTATCCGAATTTACATGCTCTAATAATTTTTTATCCAACTGTGACACTTTAAATTAATTATCAAGTCACTTAATATAATGAAATGATTTTTTAAAAGTACCCGCTACTAAGAATATATATAATTAAATAATAGTAATTTTTTATATATTAATTAAGTAAAAACATAATATAACATCTTAACTAAAATAGAAATTAGATTAATTAAATATACTTATAAATATAATCAAATAAATAAACCAATTAATTAATAAGCTTTGGGCTTCCTCACGACCTAGAAAGCTTGGTCTAGTTAGCACCCAACCGTCCAACCATGGCTAAGCCCAACATAAGCAGCCCAAGACCTAGGCCACGAGTTAAGCCAAGTCCACCCATGACCCGCTCAACATTGCAACTCAAGCATCCCAAAGTCTGACCCCAACCCCCGCCCCCTCACACCGGCTTAAGACCTCTCTTGTGTCGTGACGCTATCCAAAAACATACAAAAATCGTGTTTTCGTTTCTTAAACAATTTTCGTCATTCGTCTTATAATAAACCATTAATACAAGTTATCCTTAAGTAATAGCATAAAACCAAAGTCATCACCTGGTGACTTTTTCTGCCAAATTGGTGGCCATCGAGCCACCATTACAAATAATCATTAACATCACCATAAACTGTAGTGAACTTTTAGTTGTATAATAAAAGATAGATTTTATATGGGATAAAAAAAAACACTGAAAACGCTCACTCCTATTCATCAAATGATTGGTATCTCCTCAGTCGCTCGTTTATCAGATCACCGGAAGACTTTTATTGCTTTATGAATGACGAATTAAAACTCTTTTTCTTTGCTCAACACTGAATATAAGGGCTCCAAATCGTGGCTGAACCACCCAATTAACTTTCAAGCTTTTAGAGATTGGTAGATTAGTCCCCCTCCACTCTCCTTCTTCCATTTACGGATCAAACGAAGTTCAATATGATTAGTCCCAAAGCTAAAATAAGGGGGTTGCTTGGTTCCGAAGGAAAAAAGTAAGTTTTATTGGCAAGTGATGATAAAATATACAACAATAAGTAAATATCAAGAAAACGATAACAATAGCTCATACCAAAGGGCCTTTTGGCCTAACGGTATCGTAGCCCTTGGCATTCTAGGAGGTCAGGGGTTCAAACCTTACCATAGGTGAGAAGGGTGTGTGAGTTTATTTGTTAAATTTGTTGTATATAAATATTATATACTTCAAAAAAAACAATAGCTCATGTCGAAAAACAAAAATAGACGGGTGGATCATTTGAAACCATAAAAAAAACATTAATAAAAACAATTCATGCATGCAAAAATGTATTTTCAAGACGGAAAAATGTTTTTATAAATCTATTGCAGATTCGTAATAATATATGATGCAACAGAAAAGTGATTAGATGTATACATATTCTTTTATATTATATGATTATTTAAAAATTTATTTAGATAGTATTTATTATCATTTTTCTAACATTTTCTATTAACATTTTGAATCATTATACAGTCACAAAATATTTTATTTTTAACAATCGATCATATATTCCTATTTGGTTTAGAGTTGAATCCAAATTCGTTTGTTGCAACCTTACTGTGATAATCGGGTTTATTTGATTGGAAAGTTCGGAGTTGTAAAGAAGATTAGTTCGGAAGATTAAGGATGGTTTTTATTAAGAGGGACAAGTTGAGGGGGCGTGTTCTAAAAATGTGTTTAAAATATCAATTACCTCTCTCTCTCTATATATATATATATAGAGAGAGAGAGGAGTAATCAAATAAAAACTACTCTTATTTGTATAAACCATTGAAAATCAAGAAGGATTTATTTCAATTTCTCCTCTTTGGTCTTTTTTATCCATTCGTCTATGGTTGTTTTTCGATTTTCATCCCTACAATTCACAAAATACACTATCAATCCATTTTGTGTTTTGAAGATCGAAATGGCTCTTCCCCCGACATTATTTCTTCAGAATACCCCATCCCTTCTTCCCTTCATCGTTGAAACCCCCCACCCTTCGTAAAAGCCCATGTTCTTGAAACCCTTATGTATTCCATGATCTGAAGCGGTAAACCCCACAAGCATTGTCCCTGGATATCTCAACTTTTGTCAAACACAAAAGAGTCAAAAGTTATGTCAAAGAGCAGGGGTTTTCATGGAGGGTGTGGGCGTGCCATACAAACAATGTCGGAGGAGAGACCATTTTGGGCTTCAAAACATGAAAATGGACTAACACTGTACTTTAGGAATTGTAGGAACGAAAACCAAAAACAGCCATAAACGAAGGACAAAAATGTAATCCAATCTAAATTTAGGCATAAAAAGACGAAAAATGCCCCTCTCATGAGGGGCACATAACTGAATTAACGAAGTGTCCGTTAGCTGTGTTAAGTAGAGAGACCAATTTAGAGTCTAAAACACGAAATTTGGACCACCAATGTACTTTATGAGTTGTAGGGAAGAAAACCAAAAGGCAACCATAAATGAGGGACCGAAAATGTAACTCACTCAATTCTAAATTACATTTAAATAGTTTAATTTTTTATCAAAAAATGAAAAATAGCATAAATGATGTTGCACCCAAAACGAACCCTTAGAATAAATGGTTCTTTGTAGAGGAATGAAATGACGATTTATTCCTATAGAACATTTAGGAACAAGATGATTGAATTGAAAATATCGACAAATTCTTGCAAAATTTTTTTGGATGTTTTGCAATAAAATCGAAGCTAAATTTCTTTCACCCAATAATAAATTATAACATAATTTCAAGTAATATCTACAAAATCCTATTTAATGCATATTCAAACATAAACAAATCTTATTAACATTTACCACCAACTCTCAACATAATTTCAAATAATAACAAGAAGTTTTGACATGCTTAAAATTCGGTCCTCGGTTTCCATTTTCACACCTTGTAAATCGAGATCTTTGGAGGTTTTCTAGATGTGATTGTGATCGTCTTCGTGCGGAGATTCTGATTATGACTTCAGACTTTAATACTACTTGTTAAACGTGAGGCTATATAACCTTATCTCTTTCTTTCTTTTTGATTAACCTGGGTATCGAACCCGTTATGCAAGCCGATTAATCCAGGACGACCACCTGCTTTGTAGATAGCCCGGAGTCACCGCATTTGAATATCCGTGGCCACAAAGAGATTTTTATTCCTTCTTGGATTTGAACCTAGGACCTCCTCATACTTTTGACCTTTGGAGGCAAGCTCAAACCAATCACACACCAACCTTATGGTTTTATCTCTTTCCTTTCTAATAGTGGTGAAAAGGTATGAAGGATGAAGGTGAGGAAGGAATGGTTGGAAATGGAATGAATAGGGATAAATGGGTGAGACAAAAAAAAAGCTTCTTTTGGCCTATCCTTGCTGGCACAGACAATCGTTGATAAAAGTGGTTTTATTTTGACAAAAAACTTTTACAAGGACAAAAATAAAAAGGGCACCCAATAAAAGCTTCTTCACCTTTTTGGTTTAAGCTTTGAATTTAATTTAAAATGTAAGATAATTAATTAAGAGATGACACAAATCTTTTCATCAAAATTACCAAACTACATATTTATGTTGTTTTTAGTTTCTAAAAAGGATTTAACAAAATGCACTAACGATGAATATACTACGTGTGGATCATTGTCATTGTCATCGTTATTGTGAACCTCTTGGTAGACTCAATGGGATGGTTGGTAAATTAGTAGCATCATCATCATCGGAGTTGAATGGTAGTGGGGGGTATTTATTTTTCTGGATGCAGTTGTTGTGCCGTGTTCATCATAAATTTGTGATGAGCAACCATACATGTTTGAATTGTTTGTTGGATTAATACTGCTACTACACCTTCCATTTGTTGGTACAACCGGTATATTTTGATATTCTCCTTTGATCTGATCTTGCGCTTGTCCTTTGGTTGAACTCTGTCGACTTCAATTTCCTTTTAGGGATTTTAACTTGTATTATTTTGCGGCTATCAGGTGATTTTGTTATTAGGAGATTGTTTACCATTAATTTTTTCGGTTATTTGGAGAGTTTGGTTATCAAATTCTACTATTTTGTGTTTGTTCATCATGGTTGGACAAAAGGATGATTCTCATTGATACGGTTGATTTGTGTTCAACTGAATGATAAACTAAAACAATATTGGGTACTTGCTTCCGTCTTCTTGACTTTATTTGTTGTAATCTTGTCTCTAACTATTGCCCTTCCATGTGCTAGTTCTTTCCTGGAGTTCATTGTGGCAATTCGAGTGACGTCTGACTTTTCGAATTTCAAGCCTTCTTGTTCTTGCACATACATGGCAATTCGTTTACTATTTCTCCTTTTGCTTACATATTGTAATTGGTCTTAAAATTGTTAGAACAAACTTATGTTAAAGCAACCTTTTCACTATTAATATATTATTCATTGAATCATCAAATCGTTACATACAACAGATGAATTACATATATACATATACAAAGGGATGCAACCTTCACCCAAACGACACAATTATCCTTAATTATGATAGTTATGTAACTGTCAACATCTAATTAATAACTAACCATTGCACATTTGACGGTCAAACACCATAACTAGCTTAACCTTTAACACACCCCCTTAAGCTAGTAATAGTAGCACTGCCAAGCTTTCTTTCATGGCCTTGAAACTTCCAATTTGAAGTACCTTTTGTACAATAATCAACAACTTGATCTTTTGTCCCACAAAACTCAATCCTTACTTCAACATTTGTCACAAGTTCTCGAATAAAATGAAATTTAATTCTTATGTGCTTGCTCTTTCCATGGAACACTGAATTTTTTGACAGGGCAATTGCAGATTTATTGTCACAAAATATAGTAGTGGGATCACCTTGTGAATACTCCAATTCATCCAAAATTGCCCTTAACCATAGAGCTTGGCACCCGGCTATTGACAGAGACATGTGATAACTCTTATTTTTAAGAGTTATTTCCTATTTTTTTTCTCTTTTTTTGCTATTATTAAATACCCAATTTTCTTGTTTTTATCCTTTATTCCAAAAAGTTTTAAAAAGATGATGAAACACAAAGGAAGAGGTATTATTCCAAAAATTTGTATTTTTCTGACAGCACTGCCTACTGTGGCACCACTGTGGGAGTCTACCAGCCTTGTTGCAGCTTCTTGGGAAACGTGCAGCTTGAAGATTCTTCCAGATATTTTCTCCAGCTGTTTATGAGCTGTCTTCCTTCTTCTATTTTATTTTCTTTTGTATTTTCTTAACCTTGTACTAATTACCCTTGAGTAATGATTGTGTGTCCTTGCCCCCATTCCTCTCCTCTATATAAAGAGGCTTGGGAGAGCCATTTTGAGGTGTGTCAAACACCATTTTGGAGGTGTGCCCAACACCATTTTGAAGACATAACTCTCTAAGTGTGTCTCTTCTCTTTTAGTAATTAATATTATGCTTTTTAATTTAATGTCTTTAATTTATGCCTTTAATTTAAGTCTTTAATTTATATCTTTAATTTATGTCTTTAATTTCTAGTATTTTACTTCCTTGTACTTGTAATTTAGTTTTACATTAATGCAATTTATATTTCAGTATTATTTTATGTCTTTAATTACTTTTATTATGTCTAGCTAAATTACTTGTATGGGTGTGCGTGTGAGTTTAACTTAGGATGTTTATATAATATTTGGGTGTTTTTATCTTTTATCACTTCGTGACTTGGTCACTTAAGACGGTACTTAAAATGCGGATAAGCTTATCACTTTGAAGTGTTAATATTAGATCTTAGACCTAGAAATGGGCGGATCCGAAATACGGCTTAAGTGATGCACAATGAACTCGAGAGGGTCTTTGAATAATTACGCGGAGACGCGAAATTTGCATGCATCTAGCTAGGGGTTAAGCAATAGGTATTTTTATCACAAAGAGATTTGGGTAAGAATCGCATTCCTTTTACTTTTTAGCTAGATCGGCAAGTTCCGAAGTGATAAACGTAAAAACCTTGTGGAATTTTATAAGGCTCGGTTATAAAAGTTCACTTTCGAGAGATCGAAACTTTTATAAACAACTCGTAAAAGTCTAACCATTTTATTGTTAATTTTATCTTAAGCAACACTTGCACACATGTCCATCATTTAATATTAGAAGTTTATTTCGTTAATTAGCTAGTCGGTCTTATTTCGGTCTTTTTATAAACAAAAATCTAACTTTATTTTATATCTCGAAACTCGTGCAAGAAGTTCATGAAAATTCTCTAAATCTCTACCTTCTATGTGGGAACGATCTCAATACTTTGTACCACTTTATTACTTGCAAGCGATCATAGTGTCGGCGTGCTCTTGCACCGCCACTGTGGGGACATTCTGCCCACTAGGAGAACACGAACAATCCTAACCTGTCAAGACATGTAATCTGCCTCAGCAGAAGATAAAGCCATTACACTTTGCTTTTTGGATTGCCAAGATATAGCTCCAGATCCCATGTTGAAAATATAGCATGTTGTACTTCATCCATCATCTAGATTTCCTCTAATATCACTATCATTATAACCGCTAAGCTTGAAATTTATTTATCTTGGAATAAACAATACCATGGTCAAGAGTACTTCTAACATATTTGAGAATTTGTTTCCCTACTTCCTAGTGACTTGTTTTAGGAGATTCTATAAACCTGTTGATCATGCTAACTGAAAAAACCATGTCTAGCCTGGTAGTAGTCAGATAAATGAGACTACCTACCAGGCTTCTAAAGAGACTAGCATCCACATTATCATCCTTACTATCTTTTGATAGTTTAAGTGTACTGGCAGGAGTATATTGTTCGATATTAATTTTATCAAGTACGGTCTGGGCATATCTTCGTTGAGTGATATTTATGCTTTTTTCTTCTTGTATAACTTCTATTCCTAGAAAATAGTGAAGCAGCCCTATGTCAGTCATATCAAACTCCTTCTTCATGGATACTTTGAAATCTTCTAGCATTTCTTGTGAATTTCCTGTAAAGACTAGATCATCTACATAGATGCAAACCATGAGAATCATACTTCCATCCTATTGAATGAAAAGAGTGTGCTCTTGAGGACATTTTTTGAAACTATTTATTAAGAAATTGCTCTCTATTTTGTTGTACCAAGCACGTTATGCTTGTTTTAGGCCATACAGAGCCTTTTTCAAATGACAGACTTTGTACTCTTCACCTTTCTTCACATCTTTCTGGTTGATCTATGTATACATCTTCTTCAAGGCTTCTAATTAAGAAAGTTGACTTAACATCCATCTGATGTACTTTCCAGTTGTTTTGAGTAGCAATAGCAAGGACCAATCTTACAGTTTCTAATCTTATGATGGGTTCAAACACTTCTTGGTAATCACTGCCATATTTCTGTTTGTAGCCTTTAACTACTAATCTTGATTTTATCTGTCTATTTCCCTTTTTTCATTTAACTTTGTCTTGTATATCCACTTGACTCCAATTGTTTTTGTGACCATTTAAAAGATTTACCAATTTCCAAGTGTCATTCTTCATGATAGCTTCTATCTCCTTATCCATAGCATCTCTCCATTTATCTTCTTGACTGGAATCTTCATACGATAATGGATCTGCATATGAGAATAAGGCAAAATCTGCAGTATCATTAAATTCCAGTCTCCTTGTGTCATTGTAGATGCCCCTCAAGCTTCTATATCCTCTTTTTGGTGGACTTCCAGAAGTAGACTCATGGGTAGCTGATTCTTGATAGGTTTGAGTATTGCTAGATGTTACAGAAGTGTTTACTATTGGAGGAGTCTGATCATGATCACCTTGGTTCAAATTGATTTCCTTCTGATCCTTATCACCTTCTAAGATTTCTATAGTATTTCTTTCCTCTTTTGACAGATCATTCCATCCTTTTCTTTCATCAAACACCACATCTCTACTTATGAAATTTTTTTAGTGATGGGATTGTACAACTTATTAGCTTTTGATCTGTCACTGTATCCCACAAATATGGTATTTTTTCATTTGTCATCCAATTTGTTACTCTTTCGTTCAGGTATATATAAGTAAGCAATGCACCCAAAGGTTCTAAGATTACCAATAATGAGCTTATACCCAGTCCAAGCTTCTTGTGGTGTCATGTTAGATAGACCTTTTATAGATGTTCTGTTTATTAGGTAGCATGCACAGGCCACTACTTCTCCCCAGAAAGAATTGTCCAAATTTTTGCTCTTTAACATGCTCCTAGCCTTCTCAATTATTGTCCTATTCAGTCTTTCTATTACCCCATCTTGTTAGGGGTATACCTAGTAGTTAGTTGATGATAGATCCCACTTTCTTTTTAGAAAATCTAGGAAATAGGTAGAGTTATATTATCCACCACCATCTGGTCTGAATATTTTGATCAGATGTCCACTTTTCCTTTCAACATAAGCCTTGAAGATCTTAAAACTATTAAAGACCTCAAATTTTTCTTTGAAAAAGTAAACCCATAATTTTCGGCTATAATCATCTATGAAAGTGAGCATGTACCTGTTTCCACCAATGGAGGGAGTCTTCATAGGTCCACACAAATGAGCTCAAGTGGTTTAGTGGCTCTCCAGGCTCCTTCTTGAGGAAAGGATTCTCTTGTTTGTTCCCAAGCATGCAGCCTTCACATGTCTCTTCTACCTTGCTTATATTAGGCAGTCCCCTTACTAGGTTGTGTCTATGCATGTAACTCAGATATCCAAAATTTGTATGACCGAATCTATAGTGCCATAACAAAGAATTATGCTTTGTGGATAGATTGAAAGAAAAAAAAGTGTTTTCCTTACATCTGAAGAGAAACATTTTATTTTCTGTCATGCTAGTCTTACCAAGCGTGCTTTCATTTGAATCCTTTATTTCACACGTTTCACCTTTGAAATGCATATCATATCTTTTTTGTTGGAGCTGTCCAACACTAAGCAAGTTGTGTTTTAATTTTGGCACATAGTAACACTTGGTATCTTCTTTTGTCCAACTTTTATTTTAACCAGAATCTCTCCAATTTCGTGTACACTTAATCTTTTGTCATCTCCAGTTCTTACTTCTTTCTTTTGCGTTTCATCAATTTGGGCAAAGATATCCTTATTTCCAGTCATGTGGTTACTGCAGCCACTTCGATATACCATGGATCATCAAAACATACTTATTGAGTACTAAGTATCATGAACATGGTATCATCATCATTTCCATCTTCTATGTTGATAAAAGTAATCCTTTTTTTTTTGCAATATTTGGTTATATGGCCAAACGTTTAGCAGTGATAGCCTTGCACTGGTGATGATGGTTTCCCTTTGCCTCTTCCTTTCATTACTTGTTGTTCTCTGTTAGAAATTTTGTTCCTATCTTGCATGTTTGAAGACTGTAATTGAAATGCTTGTTCATAAGGCGTTGAATCAAATTATCTCATCCTGAGTTCATGAGATTGGAAGGTTCCAAATAGATTTTCAAGAGATAGAAAAGAAAGGTCTTTGGACTCCTCAATTGCAACCACGATGTATTCACATTTCCTTGTTAAACTTGCGAGAATCTTTTCAACTACTCTTCTATCATCTACATTTTCTCCATTCAATCTCAATTGATTTAATATCAAAATCACACGATTGTAGAATTTCTGAATTGTTTCAGAATCCTTCATCTTTAATCCATCGAATTCACATCTTAAGGTTTGTAGTCTGACTGTCTTCACTCTGTCTTCTCCACGATACGTTATGTAGAGCATACCCCATGCCTCTTTAGACTAATTCGTGGAGGAAATTCATTCAAAAACAACTTCATTTACTGCCTGATAAAGTATGCAGAGGGATTTTCTATCCTTCTTTCTTGAATCTCTGAGTTCTTGTTATTGCGTTGTTTCTTCATATTAATCAAGTTCGTCGATTCCTTGTTCAACGATGTCCCATAATTCTTGTGACTCAAATAGAACCTTCATCTGAATGCTCCAATGGTAGTAATTCTTCCTGTTTAATTTCGGGAGTTGGGGATGTAGCAATGGTTGTTTAATACAATTTATGTTTGATTATCGGATCAAACGATTATGCGTCATATTTGATTCTATAAACATAAGTATTATGAGTCAATTTATTAAAACAGTTAAACATTATTAGTGGCCTATAAACACAATTTTATTGTAGTGATTTCGGGTAACAATTCATAAATGTAAAACTTACTTGACGAAAGCATCGTTTTAAGAACCGAGTTTGATGACGAAGCAATTACGTCTAAATGGGTCAATTTTCTGGTTGTGATGGAATGATATGATGTCACTACTAGACAAAGGGACTATTAGCGACCGAATTCACTAACTGTCACTCCTAAATTCCATCAGTGATCACCGAATCAATGGAATTGAAGTAATTGAGTTTTTTTTTTTCTTTTCTACTTAGAACCGGAATCGGAGATGAGATCTAAGTACCCTAGTTTATTCGAGTGATTGAATTTTGAGACGGAATTTCTTTAAGGAGAAAAGGTTGTAATACCTTGAGTAGAGATTTATTTATATAAAGTTTCATAGTTGAAGGGTTTAGAGTTTAATTTGGGAAGAGTGAGGGTTTAACCTGAAAGTTGGGGAAAACCCCATTTAGTATCTATATACACATATATATTTAACCAAATCAAATCAAACAATAATATATATATATATATATATATATATATATAGAGAGAGAGAGAGAGAGAGTGAGAGGGGG
>NC_037529.1:61604872-61610904 GCF_001531365.2 Cynara cardunculus var. scolymus
TGTGAAGTTTACGTGTAAAAATGTGGTCTCACGGGTCTCACGAAAACAGGCTGGTCTCACGTGAACCCAACCCTATATATATATATATATATATATATATATATAACAATATCAAACTAAATAAAATAGATATTATTGTATGATTTGATTTGTTTAAATATATACACATATATGTTGTTTTTACTTTTTTATTATATGAAAAAATACAAAAGAATAGACAAAAACCTAAAATGATCATTGATTTAATGGAACTAAACGAATCGTTAGTCAGACGGACTATATTGAATACCACAAGCACCAAATCCACAATAAATAGGGACCATAGTAAAAAAAAAATTATCAAAACACAGGGACCAAACCCACAATTCACTCTATATCATATAATAGTTATAATTAACATAAGGACCAAACTCATAATTCCTCGATAAGGGTTTTCTACTTCACCAATTCCTCGATGGTTGTAAGGATAGAAGTAGTGATGATTGGTGGACAACGGTGGTTATGGACAAGTTTACAAGATTTCCCATATTATATATCCCCAAAGCATAGTTACGAGATTTGCCATCATGTGGAAAAAGATTGTGTGTAAAGTAGGTAGGGATTTGAGTGCAAGTTGTTAGAGAAGTAGAATACACAAATCAAAGGATATGAAATAATATCCAGCTGGAGTTAGGCCACGCTGCACCTGTCTTCTTGGTTCAAGACATTTCCAATTCCAAAGCTATCATGCATTTTCCCTCTTTCTTTGTATCATTTGTTTGCATCTTGGAGACAAATGATATCATCACCCATAATTTACAAGATTCTGAACCCAATTATTCTCTTACTACTTCATATAAAAACAAGATTAAAGTGATTAATATTGCAAAAAATATCTTGAACAAGGAGCTCTTTAACTAAATGTTTACCCGGTAAGTGTTTACCGTTAGGAGTCAACACTATAATTTATTTTACTGGGTAAGATTGTAGTAGATCAAAACGTATCCCATGCAACAATTTACCTAGTTAAGAGTCGTCACCCTCACTTACCAGGTAAGACTCTCCATCCTTATCATCGTTCTTACCGGGCAAGATTCTTGGCCCTTGTCATGTTCATCCGGTGTGGAAAATTAGCCGGTAAGCGTTTAGTAAACGGCCCCTAAGTTGCCATTGTAACTAATAAAAGTATATCTGCAATTCTTTTCAATTTAAGTATATAGAATTAATATTGTAATTTTAATTTTTAGGAAGACATGTATCATTTTCTTAAATTAGGTTCTTGAAACCTTCACTTGTTGTAGCTTCATTACCAAGTCCAAGTCCTTTTCAGACCTAAATGTGTAGGAACATATCATCACATCTATAATTTTATATTATTTTGAATTATTAAAAAAATTTAGAGGTTATCGGACATTTAAAAAACAATTGCCATTTGCACCCTTATTAATGTCAAAACCAGGTCGATTCACGGATTAAAAATGTTGAATTGTCTGAGAAGAAAATATTAGATATGGATGCATTTAGCAACGTAGGGTGCAATTAGTGTTTTAGCATCTCGAGCAACTATGGTGTTTTAGAAATATTTACAGATTTGGTAGAAATTTGCTCCAACAACTATATATGTTAAAACTTTTCTTTAAAAGAGAAAAAATGACAAAAAGATAGAGACGAATTTTCCAAATTTGAAAGAAGAGAGAAAAATATAACATGCTAGTTATATGTGCTCTTGAGCATCTGTAACAGTTGTGTTAAAATAGAGAAAAGAGGGATTTTTGCAATTTTTTGCTCTAAAAGGTACCCTATCTTGTACGTTAAAATAGAGAACAGATGATTGTAGAAATCTTTAAATAGAGAGAGAAAACTATTATTTAATACTTTCCCACCAATAAAAAAAGTATTGAAATAAATGATTAGGAGAGGAAAATCCTATTTTTATTACATGTGTTGGTTTCTCCTTAGTTTCACCCCTTTTCTCAGGGTTCTTCGTTGATGATATGCAATGGGGGCCGGGACACATTAGCCACTGGAACACATGCTTGGCTAAGAGTTCTAATTGCTTTAGTTGAGACTGTTGTTTTCTTTCCAGCTAATGTATTGTAAACATTCTTGCACAATTTTCATATACAATACATATATAAATAATATAATAGTACCAAATTTGAATGAAATTTTTGATATAATTGATGGTAGTTTGAAAAAATCCAATTCATACGAAGGAGAAATTATGTTTTATTCGGTTTGGAAGATCCTTATCAATTGGTGAAGGTGGTATTGAGTATGATGGTGGTAGCCAATGGTGGTGGCCAACAATGGTGGTGGTAGCCGATGGTGGTGATTATTAGACCCCATAATTTTGATCCGTAAAAGTATGAAGAAAGCTTAAGTGTTGGAAGACCAGAAGCCAATCATAGAGAAACCAGAAGTACTATATCAAGGAACGAGAGGCTCTGCCTTTATTTCTGGTCACACATCTGGTCTAGCCAACTCTGTCAAGTTAACAAGTGTGAAGCTCATGTGCTCAATCGTTTCCACCCAAAGTTTGTTAGAGCTACTTTACACGTGGAGCCTTCCTACTGGATCATGTTTTAACTTTCCTTTTTAGGCTTATTAATAGGAGCACATGCTTAGTTCATTTGTAACCTTTTTGTAATAACATATTCAAATTTCTTGTACTTCACGATCCTCACGACCAACCAATTGTAACCTGAATTCATTCAATCAATAGACAAGATGACTACGATGACGTCTCAAAAACAAATTTGTGATCTTATTTGTCTTGTTTATCTTATTTTGTTTTTTCGAGTTTAGCTCACTTACTAGTTCTACATTCATATCTGATTATTTGATCTAAATTGATAAATCTGGAACTAACAGTGGTTATGGTGGAGGTGAGGTGGCCCATGGTGGTAATGGTGGTGGCGATGAAAGGTGGTGGTGGTGGAGGTGATAGAGGAGGTTGTTATAGTAGAGGAGGTGGAACTGGCTGACAGTGGCTATAGAGGTGGACGGTGGTGATGGACAATGATGGTCGTTGGTCGACGGTGGTTGTGGAAGTGGTAGAAGAGGTTGTTGTAGTGGAGGAGAAGGTGGCCAACGGTGGCTACCAATGGCCGACGCAACTACTGGTGGTGACCACTAAAATAAATACATATGAATTTTATACATCAAAGGAAGGTTAATTAGTAGTATTTTAGTCTATGTCTCATTCTTGTCATCTTGTTCCACCTATTTTGGTTGAACAAGAAAAAGTTTTTTCTGTCACACGTTGTCCTAGTTCTTTTCTCTGTTGCAAGTCGCACTAAACGTGAGACAATGAGTTCTTGTCTTGTCTCATTTCACCCCAAACGTGAGATAATGAGCTTTATTTCGCCTTGTCCTGTCCAGTCTCATTACCAAACAAAGCATAAGGTGCATCACTTGTAAACATCAAACTAAATCGGAACACACATAGGTTCATTCAAGGGAGAACTAACTAGTTTGTGGTAACCATGAGATCCAATATCAATCACAAATCAATAGATAAATTAGAAAATTTTATAATTTTGGTAAATTTGAATTAAAATTTTAATGCAAGGACATTTTAGGTATTTTATCTACTCTCTCTCCTCTCTCCTCTCTTCTCTCTTTGTCCCCCATCCTCCGGCCACCGTCGTAATAACACTGTGATACTTAAGAATATTGACTCTGTTAAACAAAATACACAATGTGATACCCAAACACATATAAGATGCATTGTGATACCACTGTGTTATATCTCCAATCGACCACACAAACGACCTTAGTGTGATACCCAAGCACATAAAAGATGCATTGTGATACAATTGTGGTATCACCGGAGGACGGAGGCCGGGGGAGGGAGAGAGAAGAGAGGAAAGAGGAGAGAGGAAACAAAATACCTAAAATATATTTGCATTAAAATTTTAATTCAAAATTACCAAAATTATAAATTTTCTAATTGATCTATTGATTTGTGGTTAAGATTGGATCTCACGGTTACCACAAACTAATTAATTCTTATTTGATTAGACCCCGTGTATATATATATACTAGTAGCCTACCTGCGCAATGCGGCGGGAGCTGTAAACGTAAACGATTTTGAAGCTTTGGTGATTTTGTTTGAGGAGATTTTAAGAATGATATATTTACACTTAGGAGTTCGTTTACATGTAAATCAAAAAAACAAGAACCATCAAACATATCTTGTATGATTGTTCTCCTTGGCAGCCTGATAGTCTACATGTAAATCGTAGAAAGTCTTACCCTACATGTAAATCGTAGAAAGTCTTACCCTCATCATACAAAGTGACCTTTCTACACAAATAGAACCTTTTGATCAAACAAGGCCACTAAGGGGGCGTTTACCAAACTCTTATCCGGGTAAGTGTTTAGTGTTTATCAAGTAACGTTACCTCACCGGCTGAATATTGTAAGGACCAAAAATCTTACGCGGTAAGATATGAAAGAAAGACCAAAAGTCTTACCCGGTAAGTGAGGTAGACGACTCTTACCACGGTAAACGCTTATTGTTGCATACGATGTCATTTTGGTGGACTAAAATCTTACCCTGTAAATAAATAATAGAATTAAATTTTACCGGTAAACACTTACGAAGGAAGTGTTCGGTAAACGACCCTTAAAACTTGCTATCATCTCATCCAACATGATTTAATTATTTTATTCACACCTTCACCAATCTCAGCGGTTTTTACTAAAAGCAAACCCAAAACCAAACACTCATGTGTGTGAGCATGAAGCTTGGCAGAACTTACAATTCTAGATGAACCTTTTCCTTAAAAAAAAAATAGAAAGCATAGGAACCACCTAATTAGAGAAATAGATGGTACAATTTTATTATTTACTTAAAACACATGCAATCAGGGTTGGATATGGCTTGACTACCACTCGAGTCAAGATTGAACAAAATTTCTTATGCTTGCTTCAGTCTGCTTTCATTTTCCGGCATTCGGATCATCCTCGATTCTAATATACCTTGTAATTTCCCTCCATAAACACTTGCAAAATACAAGCCACTTTCAAACGAACAACACAAAGTATAGAATCAGGCTCCAACAAATAAAAACAAATTCAAGCAACAATCAACCAATCTTACATGAAAACTCACAAGATGAAACGAAAACGAGAAATTACGAAATCGAATATGCTAAAAAAACAATTGCACACATATTTAGGTTAAAAGTGTATGGTTACTTCCACAGCTAAGCCACAAAATCGATATGGTTACTTCCTATAATCAAAACAACAAAAACCATACAAAAAAGAAGCCAAATAAGTGTTACTACATTATGTCCTTTAGCTCATTGGTTTTATTCATCAGATTTAGGGGTCGTTTACCAAATCGCTTACCCGGGTAAGCGATTACCAAATCACACTACCTCACTGGATGAATATGTTAAGGACAAAAAAATCTTACCCGGTAACAGCGAGACAAGGACTTTACATATATAACAAGGCTGTTTAGTTGTGCAGGTACATTGAATGAAACATGACCGGTTGGTGAAGCATATATACACAACATGATTGTTTTAGCCATCAATTACACATATCTAAGGAAAAAAATTGCTAAAAATGGAATGTCATTGAACTTGTTTTAGCTCTCAATTGGACAGATCTAATAAATACAGGAATTAAGTCAATTACCCAACTTTTGAAAAGGTTCAACATGCTTGGCTTCTTGATCCTAAAACTCCAAAACTCCATCCAAGGGCCCAAACAGACTAAAGTCAGTTGAGTGTCATGATCACATTCTGATGCTTAACAATGTTTGCCTAGAAAATTTATCTTCCAAATTCTTTCATAGGTGTTTCCAGGTCACTTACACTTGGTTTTAGCTTGATTTGACTTCCACTATTTWTTCACTTGATGATCAACTGTTTAGGGCATTATCCAATATCATACCACAAGATACGTTAGAATTATACAAGAGGATGAAACATGGTTTATGTAAAACAGTTTTAGGAATCAAAGCAAACTTGAGAACTTAAATAACAGAACTGACAAAACAACTTCAATCAAACAAACCAACTTCAATCAAA
>NC_037529.1:61611004-61630039 GCF_001531365.2 Cynara cardunculus var. scolymus
GTGGAATTCCGGCGGATTTCCGGCGGAAGTCAACAAAAGTTGACTTTTTATAATACCGCCGGAAATCCGCCGGGAAAATCCGCCGGAAATGCCCAGTTTTCTAGTAGTGCAATTTCGATAAGTATCATAATAGATTGTTTTATAAGTTCAACTTTATAAGATCAAACATATCTGTGTCTAAAGGGAATGACCGGCGGTAGAGGAGGAATAAACTAAAGTACGTTGTAGTTCATAGAAGGAAAGTTTGGTTTTTAACTGTAGATGATGATCGTCAATAAAAAAAACCCATGATGGGGAAAATGTTAGATTTTGACAGTAAGAAAGCATATCGAAACAAATGACATATGTAGATAGGGGACATATGGGGTCATTGTTCAATGCAAGGATGAGACAAGCTTTTAAATACTGAAACAATGTAATATTGAGAGCTCATTTTGGGAAAAATATATTATTTCAACCATATTGGATTGTGATCAAACAATCGATTGTAATATAACATGTAAGTGTCTCGAGTATTTAGATTTGTACCATCAAGAGATACGTGAGATAATGAATAAGTTACAGATTTCGTCCTTATAGTTATATGGAAATTATGAATTTGGTCCCCAAAATGAATTAATAACAAGTGTCATCATTCTAGTTTCAGTTGTGTTATGGATTGACTATCCGCCTCTAACTCCTTTAACCTTTACTCCGTTAAGTCACGAACGTTGTGGCCATTTACTCTTTTTTCTCTACTTTAAAAAAAAATAAGTTGATATTATATATATATATATATATATGTATGTGTGTGTGTTCCTAACCATTTGAAAATTAAGTAAAATCATACGAACCTATCCGAGCCATTTGTTTTGAAAGTCAATGGTTATAGTGGAATGAAGGTTACAACTTGATGAAAAATAAAATAAAATAAAGAAAAGGTAATATTGGAAGAAAATGTGTTTGATTTTTGGAAAATATTTGCAGAATTCTCACCCCCATTTTACAATCCCAAAAAATCCGTTCTTTTTCCACAATCATCGAAGCAAAACCTGTTCTTCCCTGATCTTCCAATCAAAAGTTGTTCTTCCCCCATCTTCCAAGCATAAGCATTACAAATCCATTGACAAACCCTTCTTTGAAGTCACGAAATCGTTCTTGCCACATCTTCAAAACATAAACATAAACTTAAACTGGCGTTCCTTCCCCATCTTCAAAACAAAAATAAAAACAAGGACAATTAAGCATCACGAAGACATTCTTCCCTCATATTGAAGGTTGTGTGTTCATCTTCTTCATTCTTCCTCCTTCTCTAAAGGGAGATCGAGATTAGGGTTTCATTTTTTGTCAAAAGATTTGATTTTTGTTTGAATTCGGTTTAGGGTTTTGATTTGTATTGATTTTGTATCACAAAACTTTTGAATGATCATGAATTTGATTTACAAACCCAAAAATCCGCCGATCCCATGATTATATGGTTTTTCCTTAAAGTTGTTTCATTTATGAACTTTGATTGTTCCAATATTTTTACCAAAGTTTATAGGGGAAACTAGAAAACTGACACCCATGGAACAATTTTATTTGTTTAAAGTTCATAATATAACAACACCATGAACTTTGGTTGTTTTAATATTTTTTTACCAAAGTTCATAGGTGAGAGGTGAAGCTAGTGAAGATGAACGGGAACCGTGGTGATTATCCATACCCAAAACCTAGAGGTAACACAACTCCTTGTTTCGAGTTTGGGTTTCTAGAGAAGACAACGATCGAGAAAATGGGGAACAATGGTGTGTTTCAACAAATATGGGGAATGGGTGGCAAATTCACGAGAGAAAGAAGAGGAGTGGGTAGCGAGTTCAGTAGAGAAGATGGGGACTAAAGATGGTGTGGGTGCGAAAGATATGTAAGAGAAAGGCGAGGGTGTTACGATTTTGGCAAGGTGGGAACGTGGGAGTGGGTTGTAAAGAGAGAGAGAGAGAGATGATAAGTCTTCTAGGGTTAAAAGATTATTAGGAGGGTATGGTCTAAAATGACCCTTAGGGGTTGTTTACCAGATTTTCTATTAAGTCCTGTTTGTATAAATTCGTTTGTTTGGATAAATTTGTCTGTCTAGATAAACATGTAGTGTTGTTTCTTTTTTCTTCTGAATCAATGATCTTAATGAAAAAATTGACCATTTTATCCCTTAATGAACTGAACATTGTTTAACAAATATCACAGTACAAACAAATCAATTAACATCAAGATGCATTTTTTTATTAACCTGGATATCCAACCCGCTATGCGAGCCGACTAATCCCAGAGCGACCACCTGCTTTGAGGGTAGCCTGGAGTCGCCGCATTTGAACCTCCGTGGCCACAAGGTCTCATCCAATATCATAGTACTAACAAATCAATACTTTGTCTTTGAGGTTTGATTGAACTGATTAATACCAACAGTACCGTAAACACCTTGGTTCCTAAAAAACAAAAAAAAAATAGAGATCTGAAATTAAAGAACTCTAAATCAAGATTGGATACCCTAAAGATTGTACCCTAGGATTGAAAAAAAGCAAGAAATCGAATAATAAATTGTTGAAAAATGTCTAGAAATCGATCTTTATGAAAACCGAAAAAGAAATCGATCTTGCCAGTGCAGACAAGAGAAATCGATCTTGTATGAAAACTGAAGAAGAAACAAAAACTTTTCGCTGCAAACATGAGAAATCGATCTTGTATGAAAACCAAAGAAGAAACTGATTTGTTGATGAAATCGAAGAAGAAATCGATCTGTTGATGAAAACCGAAGAAGAAATCGATCTGTTGATGAAAACCGAAGAAGAAATTGATCTTGCCGATGTAGAAATCGGTCTATTGCTGAAAACTGAAGAAGAAACCGATGGAAGGATAAATCGCCGATCGCCAGAAAGGAAGAAGAAATCAACGAAAAGGAGGCTCGATGGAAGGATGCGTGTATTGAAGGAGACTAGGGGTGAAAGAAGGCGTGTCTTGAAGAGGCGTGTTCACAAAAACTTAGGGGCAGGTGTGTCTTTTTTTTTTTTTTTTGGCTGAATGTGGACAACAACCCATATCCATCTGTGTGAATAAGTCATTGACTGTGCGAATAAGCCGAAAGCCCAATTAAGCCCATTAAGTCATAGTAAACACCCCCTTAGACCAAAATCAAGCAAGTTTGCATAACATAAAAGATTTTTTTCGATAAAAATTTGTAGTGTAACACCCTAAGATCACAATTGCATATAACCATATATTTCATATATCAAAAAATATAATTTACAATTTGGCCTCACTATATACAAAAGCTAGTTACAAAAGTAGCTACCAATCCCCCCCCCCCCCCCTATCATAGTACAAAACTTGTATACGTAACAAGTAACAAGTAACAAGTATTCTAGCACAATAGATATCATATCATCAAAAAATCAATTATATAATCTTCACAATTTTCCCTTCTCCTTTATCATCAGACTGTGTCCGACTTGTAATGTACATTTTAAAACACCAAAAAGAGTTTAGACTTTAAGGTCTAGTGAAAAATCATTTTGATTGTTATTACAGGGTGAAAATCACCAAAACACTTTTATAAAACCATATTTTTATAAATAACAAATAAACAATGTTTTATCAAAACAAACCTCTTTTGCTCATCAAAATAATGAGACAACGCCCCTTTATCGCATCAAACAATCAGATATACTCTTTATCGCATAATACATAAACTTGTCGCATCACATAGATAATATTATAATTTTCTCGCATCACATTGGTTCAGACAACCCTATTTCCTTGCAACGCACTGGTGCGAGAACCCATCTCATCGCATCACATTAGGTGCGATAAACCCAACTTGTCTCATCACAAGGATGCAACAAATACAACTTTTCACATCACATTGGATGAGATAAACTAGTCATCGCATCAATGGATGCGATAAACCCAAGTCATCATATCACAAAGATGTGACAACAAATTGTCATAAGATAAAATTCCAGTTTTTACTTCCATGTGATTTTGCCACCCTTATAACCATGATATACCTCTTTTGATTATGTCACCCTTATATCTAAAATACACCCTTCCTGATCAAGCCACCCTTATCCAAAATACAAATATCCTGATTGTGCCACCCTTATAACCACAATACACATATCTTGATTATGTCATTCTTATTCCAATCATTTGATATTAACATATCAAAATACAGAATTATGCTAAATATAACATAAAAATAGTTTTTTCATAAATTTCCCCACGTAAAGAACCATACGGTACTGATTCAACAAAATAAGATAAAAAGTTTGTAAAATAAACTGACCTTATAATCAAAAGGAGAAGGAGATATGAAAATGAACACCAACAATTATCCAAGTAATAATCATGGAATCAACTTCTTCTAATCTCCCTTCGGTTTTTGTTCTCTTCCACTCTCAAGAATACACACAAAAAGTTTTCCTTCTTTTTCTCGGCTCCAAAACACACACATGAAATTTTCTTTTCTCTTTTTACACACTTTACCATCCCAATGAGATAAATCAACTTAACTTGTAATAACAAACATAAACAAGTAAGAGGCGGTAGAGGTTTTAAAAGAATTAAGCACATATACAAATTTAACCTCTCAATTTACCATCATTATTTAAAAACAACCCCGTACTTAATAACCGATATCCCAATTATCACACGGAGGACTAAATTAGAGAAAAACAACAAAATATAGGGACTAAAAATGAAATTTACTTTTAAATATATTTTAAGGTAATAGATTCAAAAGTAAATTACGCCATAAGTCTATGTGGTTTGCTCAAAATCTATATATTGTTCCTTTTTCAAAATAATTTTATTGAGTATTCTTATAGTTTGCATTTTGTTACGAGCTACATCTTTGTTCCTATCAAAATTAACTCTGAAATTTTTTGGTCAAATTACTATTAAAATGATAATAATAAATAATATATTATATATATGCACATCCCATGCCCCAATCCCCAAAGTAACATCACCACCTTTGGCCTCCTTCCCTTCGGCTACACCACTCCACCGCTAGAAAACCTCGCTCCACCCTTCCCCCTTCAGCTCGAGATACCAGATCCCTATTAACGTTTGTTTTCGAGATAACCTAAATCCCTATCATATTCTATAGGTTTTTCTTTTCTTTTCTGGGAAGTAGTTTCAGGTGGGATTTTTTTGGGGGAAATAGTTGTAGGATTTTTTGGGAAATAGTATTATTCTGTGTATATATGCTTCTTTTATGCGTGTGTGTGTGTGTGTGTATGGTGTATGTGCTCCTTGTTTATAAAATGTGTGTCTGCAAGAGAATGTGTGTGTGTGTGTATGATTGCAAATTCTGATGGGGGTATTTCACTGATAGGGTGGGTCTCACGTCGGTGGGCGAGTGATGAGAACATTAAGTTAATGGATTAGAGTAAACTCAGTTAAAGATAGGTACCTAACTAGTAATAAAATGCAAACTATAGAATCGCTCGGTATAATTATATTGAAAGAAGCACCATATCTAGACATGAAGCAAACCACAGGGACCTATTGTGTAAAATGCTCTAAATTCAAAGTTCTAAAAGCGTGTGAAAGAGAGAATGAAAAAGAAAGAAAAAAAGTTGGTGCCGGAACACAAAGGAAAAGCAATCGTAACTGAAGCTCCCCTCGACGCTTGACCAAATCTCCATTGTATTCAAGGTTCAAGCTCCTTCTTCCTCTTTCTTCTTCGATGGCTCTGTGAACAACTTCTCTAAAATCTCAAGAAAGAAGACGAAGAATCATGTGGGTGTTCTATCTGATCTCGCCTCCTTTGACCATGGGGATGGTGATATTCACGCTAAGGTACTTTGCCGGACCAGATGTCCCTCGTCATATCCTATTTACCGTCGGTTACACTTGGTTCTGCTCTCTTTCCTTCATCATCCTCGTCCCCGCCGACATTTGGACTGTAAGGCCTTTTCTTTGATTCTTATTTTTGTTTATGTCATGTTAGATTACAAGTGCTTGACCGAAATGGTCATTGCATAATCTTCTTAGAGTTTTGGTTGGATCGAATTTTTAAACCCTAGTTGATTCTTGGTTGAAATCGACGTTTGAAGAAAAAGCTTCGATTTGTTCCAATTTTGTATGTCGACTAGTTCCTCTCCAAGTAATAAATCGATAGGGACTTTTTGAAGTTCTATTTGCCAAAAGATCTAAAAGCATCAAATTGTTACACCAACTTAATTCTATTGTAGTCCTTATGAAGTTCAATCTGGCTGGCATTTTTTACCAGAAGAAGTTAAGATCCACCATCCATAACAAAATGAAGTTGAAAGTAGCTCTGTCCAGTTTATCTCTTCTTCTGGAATTGAGGTAGCAGGAATGATGAATGGTGAAAATATATTTGATGGATCAGTCGAAGTAAACTGAAAGGATTTGAACAATTCTTTTTTGATTTTGCTAACAATTTACTCAAAAGATGAGGAGATTTCTATTATAATCAACAATTTCACTTTAATCCAGCAACTTGGTGAAATTTACAGTAAAGCAGGTGATAGGAGTAGCATTTTGACACTACAAAGGAGTTGAAAAAGATTGCTATCACTATAAGAAGAAAAGTCTTTTGGTTGCTTCAATCATGCAGCCGTTCTCACATTTCGGTCGCTACTCAGGAATCCTACATTTCATCTAACTTCCCTGTTCATGCTAAACCTCATCCTCCGTAGTTGGAAAAACATACACATTGGGTGGAATTGGAAAGGAAATTATATAGCTATTGACTGTCAATATGTCTGTTCAATATATTCAATTAATAAACACCATTGCTTTAACAAGACCAAATTTATCTCCCAAGGAAATAGGATATTGTGAGTCCACATCTTTCAGGAAAGTGATGCTTGCTAATTTGCTCCTAAGCGAGCTGGTTGGATAGTGCATAAAAGTGATTCTCTAAGGCAACTGAATTCTTTTAGTTGGTAATGCGCTAGCTGTCTACCATTCGGGATACTTAAAGGCTTGATTGGGGCACTAACCCCTCTTTGTTGCTTGGGACTAATGATTCCTGCACCATATTAAGACAAGCCAAACTAAATTCTTGGAAACAAATTCAGGCTCTGTTGAGTTTTTTTTCTAAAGAACATAGATGTCTTGGTTTGACATGAGTTGTTGATTTTTAATAAATCAAAGCAAACGAAACCAATTGAAACAAACCCAATATATCCTACACAGAGGTAGGGTCTAGGAATGGTAGGATGTATGCTAACCTTACCTCTACTGCTCTACTCCAAGGGGCAGAGCTGCTATGTAGGTGAAGACCCCCGACTTGCAAACAAAAAAAAACAAGGAACAAGTGTGGTAATTAGTAGCGAAGTGTGTGGAAACAAATAATAGGGACAATGCGATCTTCAGTCTTCTATGAAGTCTTTTAAGTTAATATGAAATATGGAGCTTGCTAGTACAAGCTTGACTAGAACACCCTATAATTAATACATGTTGGATATGGGACCCTTTTTGAATTGAAATCGGTCCATGAATTTGTGGATCCAGACCAAAGGGCCTTTGGCCCAGCGGCATCCAATTTTCCAACCTTTCTAGAGGTCAAGAGTTCCAACCTCACCAAAGGTGAGGCATGTGTGTGAGCTTCATTTGCTGTATATAAATATTTTATACTTCAAAAAAAAAATGTGGATCCAACTGTCAGCTAAGTTGGTCATGATGGTTAACAGTTAACCATCTTATCCTTTTTTGTTGTCTGTTTTTTTTTTTCTTAAGAAGGCTGTGTTACTTCATACATCGTACTCAAGTGAAATTCTTGAATAACGTTAATGAACTCCCACCAATTCCGTCTCTGTAGGTAAATCACTGTATGATGTTCTACTTTTGCTTTCCTGTAAATGTGCTTTGTTTGTGTATGACTATTGATCATAATAATATGATCATTTTGGGAGTTGATACATCGCTGTATAAGATGCAGTGCTGGTTTCTGGCCTAAATGGATTATGTTTGGTGGAAGACCATTTGTGGATCACGAGCTCTATAATTCCCTGCTCGGTGGCAAAAACAAAAACATGCTCATAGCCTAGCTCTTAAAGTTAGGGCTATGGTCAACGCATGCAAATATTTTAGTGGCAGCAATCAAATAGGAAAAATTCCAGTTTCTTCATTCGTACTGCTAAAAGAAATATTTTTACGTTGTTTAGTTTTCTTACAATTATGTGGAGTGCGTAGAATTATTTCTATGTACCTATCTAAATTTGCCCCAGTACCTAAAAACTGAGGCAGGCATACACATGAATCAGTAACATGGTTCCATTGTACATTTACTTTAGTTGTTTAAACATATTGCTGATTCTTTTTCTTGTGTGCAGGCTATGATTGATCATGACAATGGTGGGATTTCTTTCTTCTGGAGTTGGTCATATTGGAGTACATTTTTACTTACTTGGTATGCATCACATTTTTATATGTGTATCTGTTATCCTGTTGTTATTTGTCAAGTCAAAGGATACCTAATTTGTAATGTCCTTGAAAGGAAAGGTTATTGTTCTCAACAGATGGAGTATTATATGTGCTCATTCACTTATTCAACAAAAAGTTGTTCAGCATCTGGAGAAATACATTTGAAGTCCTCAGAAGCATGTGCTTGAACCCTTAGTATAGAGACATTACTTGCTTTGATGTGTATGCCATCACTTTCATACGTAATTTTCATTTATAACTTAACGAGGAAGCTGCTAGTAATGTTCCTTTTAGTGTTTCTGGTGGTCATACACTTCTGTAATTTCAGAGCTCCATGACAATTAGCTTCTAGATGCATCATATTCTCATCTATTTTTGTTGAACAAATTCTCTAAACAGGGCCGTGGTGCCTATCCTTCAGGGTTATGAAGATGCTGGGGATTTCACTGTTACAGAAAGATTGAAGACCAGCATACAAGTGAATTTGGTATTTTACCTGATTGTTGGTGCTGTAGCATTTTGTGGACTTGTACTGCTTATTCTTTTGCACAAAAACTGGTTTGTTTCTGATACCCTTACTTATTTGATAGCAATCCACTATTTTTTTTGCACTTTCTGGTTACTTATTTCTGAACTCTTATATGCATCCCTGGAGGATTTATTGTTTCTGATATATAAATTTAGAAAGCTTAAACGGCGATGCGTCTTCTTTGATGCCATCATCATTCCTTTAGGCTCTAAATTGAAGGAAAAATTTGAAATAGACACTCTTCACTACTTATTTGATAAGATATATTGGCATTCCTTTGTTCTTTTTGTATAAATCAATCAAAGCAGTAGAGCACCTTCTTTTACCCTGCTGAATATACAATTTGGTCATATTAACCTACAGATTAATTAGATTTGTGCGTTTTTCCTGTAGTCTTGTGCAAGTATATGCATATAGAGCTAGCAATGCTACTATCTTAATGTTGTATTAAACTTTATCATACACATTTTATCTTTGGCATTTTTTTCCTAAATTAGTCTATTTTCCTTCTAATATCACCGATATGATTTAAGTACATGTAGTGTAATTCCTTTTGGTTATCTTCTTATACTTCTCAAATGATTGCCAGGAGTGGTGGCATAATTGGTTTTGCCATGGCATGTGCAAATACATTTGGGCTAGTCACTGGTGCATTTCTCCTTGGCTTTGGTCTAAGTGAAATCCCAAAAGGTATTTGGATAAATGCTGACTACAGTACTCGCCAAAAGGTTCTATCCCATAAAGTCGCTCGGATGGCTGTAAAACTTGATGATGCTCATCAAGATCTTTCAAACGCTATTGTTGTAAGTGTATTGTTCATTTGTCTACATTGAGTTTCTTTCAAATAACATTTTTAGACAACTCATGATGCACCTATTGCTTGCTCATGCCTATGTCTCCTAAGACACACGTGTTACATCAGAAGAAAGGGAGGCAAGGAAATAAGCGTGTATTTGACTGAAGAGATAGAACCAAGTTGAATTTATCACTACTTAATAGAAGTTGTGTGCAACTTATGATCATCTCGTCATAAGATTAACTTGTTAACAATTTGTAATGGCATGAGGACAGAGTTAGGCTTGTTTAATAGCATATGCGAAAAGATTAATGTAGGAAATAAAAAGAATATTTAGAGGTAAGCAATTTTCAATCATCAGAGTATACACACTAGTAATCTTACATGTAAGTGTCATCTTAATCTTATTCATCTTAAATTAAAGGTTGGACTTGAAGAAACATTTTTCTAAAAATATTAGTATCTCATCACTTTGTTTCTTTTTTCCTGGGTGATATTAAAGTTCAATGAGTTAGGAGGCATGCAATTGCCTAGTTTTCGCTGTCCTCTGCAGTGATGGTTATCTTTGACTACATATAATCTCTTCAAGTTCTAACACAAGTGTTTATTCTATTAGGTTGCTCAAGCAACATCGAAGCAAATGTCAAAGCGTGACCCCTTAAGACCATACATGAATATCATCGATAAAATGTTGATGCAAATGGTAAATATGCTTTGTAGTTTCAAATTTTACATATTTTGCACTTGTCATTTGACTTTTTTGATGGTTGGGTGACGAGCACATATTCATACAAGGCATTTATATTTCCAGCTTACAGAAGATCCTTCTTTCAAACCCCAAGGAGGAAGGTTAGGAGAAAATGATATGGATTATGACACGGATGAAAAATCTATGGCAACACTAAGACGCCAACTAAGAATAGCACGGGGCGAGTACTATCGTTATAAAAGGCAAGTCCCTAGAGGAGTTTATTTGTCTGGATGTCGGTCTTAACCTTGAATCTTTTACTTTCACTTTCACATTGTGTTAGTAGTACACATTTGCATCGTTTGAGGATATTGTTAGTTGGATATGTACGTGATAGGTAATCATCAATTGTGTGGGCATTGATAACTATAATTTTCTCTTGTAACTTCAAAATTGTTGACTAAATACCAAATAGCTAAAGACTCGGTATATTGTTACTATATTTTGTTTAGAAAATTGCTGTGGTGGAAGCCTTGTTTTACGAAGGACCAGTTTGTCACTTGGGTCATGACTTGAGCCTGTCATCTGTAAATGGCAGTTCAAACATGTGTGACAATGCTTCTTTGCCTGTAACCCTTTTTGTGACCAAATATGTTTTAGGCATTTACTTTATTATATTTCTGGCCTAATCATTCAGATTTTTCTTCTTGATCAGTGAATATATGAATTTCGTGACGGAAGCTCTTGAATTGGAGGACACTATAAAGAATTATGAGCAACGCAGTGCAACTGGATGGTTCGTTCTCTGTCCTGCTTCTGCCTATCCTAACATAGTATACTAGTAATTCTAACTTTTGCCAATTTTATGGCATTCTCAAATTGAACCAGTGCCTCTTATTCGTTCTACCATTGGTTCCACCCCTCCAAACTATTACATATTTTCATGAACTATTGTTGCTTTTGATTTGCACGAGGCTTGGTCTTTTGGCCTGTACCGTCTCAGGATTTAGTAGGAAGGTTTGTGCATTGCAGTTTGATGCTCCGTGCTCTTTGATATTGCCGCAAAACTGGCCATTAAATTGTTCACAATTTTGGAACTAAAATGTCTCGTGTTTAAATAATCTCAATGTAATTACTTTGACTGATTTACCCTTATAAGAAATAGGATGTTGTTGGCACATTTTCATTGATCAAGATTTGTTGACTTTGGACAAGTCACCAAGTTTAAGGTAGCAGCTTTGTTTATGTCCTGGACCAAGTCAATACAAGAATCCATATTAGTGACTAACAGACTTTATCTTCAAACTGAAGTTTTGAAGATGATATCTATATGGTATGCTTACAATCTTTTTATTTGGCTTATTTAACTTGCAGGAAATATATTTCAAGCTTCAGGCCTCAGCGTCCGGGGAAGCTAGGGTCTAGTCTCGATTCTATTGGTAATTTTTTATTCGTGCAAAATGTCACGTCTCCGATACTTTTTTAATTTAATTATGAAATCTCTACATGGTGTTCTTGGAGAATTTTCTCGTGTATATAGAGTATCCAAGTAGAGGGGGATTTTCATTTGTATACTTGAAAGGTCCGGATGAGTTCTGCCTCTTTCTTTTGTCATCTAGCGCAAATAACTTATAAGCTATATGTTGAAAGCAAGTAACTTGGCTCAATTTTGGTTTTTCTTTGTTTTCTAGTGTATTAGTCGGAGTGCTTAAATTATATCTATAACTTTACAACTGTCATTTTGTCTCTCTTATGAGCTGGGAGCTTTGTAAATGAGGTGATGCTATTGATTTGATATGAATACATTCTAGGTTACATCTACTTTTTAGAATTTCTATCAAGTGTGTACAAAGATTTATGTATGGTCCATAATATTTCATTTGGAATCATTTTTCAGAGTTGGTATGGCGGTGTATACTGCGGAAGCAACTCAAAAAGCTTTCAGCTATCATATTAGGTTGTTTGACAGCTGCAATTCTTCTAGCAGAAGCCACTATACTGCCCAGCGGAGTCGATTTTTCACTTTTCTCTATTTTGATTAATGCCATTGAAACAAATGAAGTGCTTGTGCAGGTAACATCTCACCCTTTTATCACATTACTTTTATTTGGGTTAACGAGTTTTAAAATATTTTGCTACAGGAAGATGAAGATAAGAAAGAGTTAAAACTATGAAGTTATATTAATTTATCTCCAGATGCATAGGGGACTGGACCCCTCATTTCCTGTTCCTTGGAAAATATTTCTTACCCTCGTGTATCTGTTTTCAGGTTGTTGGTTTCATTCCTCTGATGTATATGTGTGTTTGCACTTACTATTCTTTATTCAAAATCGGAATGTTGACATTCTACTCACTTACTCCAAGTCAAACAAATTCAGTCAGTCTGCTTATGATATGCTCGTAAGTTTTCATATAGCTTTTAATTTGATAGTCTGGTTTCCATATGTTCATTATGGTGTACATAATATTGTTCTGACGTAAAATCTCCATCAGGCAGGTGGCACGGTATGCACCTCCAATCTCATACAACTTTCTAAATCTCATCCATCTTCCACGTGATGCCACAACTCTCTTTGAACGGGTCAGACTTCTATCTGTAGTATCTTTCTATTAACTGATGCAACCGAATGAAAATTCATAAATAGACAACAATTTTTTAAATCAAGTACTAGAAACATTCATTTTTAGTTGTTACAGTCGATGCCATGCATGTTGTGCTTCATAACTCTGCATCCTAGTTTGTGCTATATTATTGGTCCTATTTCCCTTTGTTATGGAGGTAAAACAAAATTTATTGATCACAGCATAATGGTTGGGATCGTTATGACTGCATCATAGTTTTTATGTTAGATTGTTAGGATTGATGACTACTATTAGAACAATCTCATTTCTATGTTAGCAGTACCTTTAATTTCCTCCATACGCCAAGTGTTTGCGGTTGTACTCCTTGTCATGAAAGTAACAAATTATCAAGTGCTGAGTGTTGATATGTATCACATGTACAGAGAATGGGAAAAATTGATGATGCAGTCCCTTTTTTTGGGGAAGGATTCAATAAGATCTATCCACTTATTATGGTCGTATATACCATATTGATTGCAAGCAATTTTTTCGACCGAGTTATGAGTTATTTTGGGAACTGGAACATATTCCGATTGAGAAATGAAGCTGATGATGACCTTGATGGATATGATCCTTCAGGATTGATGATCCTGCAAAAAGGCAAGTTCTTCCATTCTTTCAAAAACTGCGTCCTATCTTTATACATAACATAACATCATAATCCATGCCCTTTTTCTTTCTTTTGTCTATAGAACGCTCGTCGCTTGAGAAAGGACATAAAGTTGGTGAACTTGTCATTCCTCTTGCAAGACATTTCAATGGTGCAAGTGTGGATGTTGAATCTGTAAGAGATAGCACGGTAAGGGAGTCCTGATTGATATATGAGCAATACTGTGTTTTTATTATCAAGTAACCAAGCACAACCTTAAGAAGTAGCTAAGAAAGGTAAGATCTTGGATTTGCTTCCCAGAGTTCTTGGATTCGAGTCCCAGCCACTAGAGGGAATGACAATGTCATGTCTCCAAATCCCATACCCTTCCCGTCCACCAATCACATGAAGACACATTATTAGAGAAATAATAAAAAAATGAATTAAAGAAATTTATATCAAAAAGATCGTCTTCGTATGATTGAGGGGTATCCCATTGGAGGTTTGTATGTCTATGGGATTAGTTGAGGTGGGTGCAAGTTGGCCTCGACACCTATGCTTACCAAAAAAAGTAGCCAACCGCCACTAATGCTAGCTTACATTAGGCGCGTTCAAATTCGAGTCGTTACTCTCTAATGTTTCCTTTAATTTTTCTTACTAATCTAACGTACATTACATTGCTATATTGTTTAGATTGCAATTGATTCAAGGCAAACAACCTCTTTAATCGACAAAGGAAACCGAGGTTATTCAGAACTATCAAAAACAGATGGTCGTGATAATGTCAGCAAAGACATTATTACCAGAAAATATGAAGTGTCAAGGACAGATCAGTCCACAAACTCAACCACCTCCAACTTCTCTTCACTCGATATAGACAAAAACCAGGGCATGGAAAGTGGACAATCGTCGAAAATAGTCTCAACTTGGGTATCGATGAAATCAAATTTCCAAAACTTCAGATCTAACATGGAGGCCAGGCGATTCATACCGTTACGCCAGGTTCAAGATCCACAAGTACCTCAAGACTCTTCTTCAGAATCACTCGATGATATTTTTGAGAGGTTAAAACGAACGACACAAGATCGACAAAGTGATTTTCAAGGACGTCCGTGAAAAGCACACAAATGATACGTTGTAAATTTTCTTTTATAGCACCCACCATCAACAGAAACATTCTTTCTGCAAATTATTGGATGGAAAGAGAGTAGCATACATAGAGGGAGAATACAGCAATTATTTGAATATCCCATGTATTAATTATTATATAATATATATTAAAGAAATTAGACTTCAACATCTAAATACATGTGAAACTCCTTCTGTCAATTAACAACTGGAGATTGGATGTTGAAGCCAAAACATACAAGTATAATGATTCACTTACTAAATATGCATCCAAGACAAAGTAAACAGATAGAGTTAGAAGACAACACCGAAATTCACGTTGTAACCCAAATCGGGAGAAAACCACTAGTGGAGGAGACTAACGAGAGAAATCCACTAGTGAAAGATGAAGATTACAATGCTCTTGAAGAAGTAGAAACACAGTTATGGTGAGTGTGTGTTTTGGAGATAGAAATGATAAATCGGGTGATATGTGAACATGTTCTTCAGCTGAAAATGAGCTCCATCTATTTTGAGAAAACACTCAAAAAGGAAAAATAAAGTGTAAACTTGATGATGTCTGTAATGATGAAAGTTGTAGTTGGCAAACATGAGTTTTCCAAGCGAAGATGATCAAATTTTTGTGGTATAGTGGTATCGTAATCTTTAACCTCAAAGGAGGTCAGAGGTTCAAACCTCACTAAATGTGAGGAAGGTTTGTGAGTTTATTTGTTGCATTTGCCGTATATAAATATTATATGCTTAAAAGATCTTCCAAAAACAAAACTCTGTAAAGCATAAACCATCATCACTAGAAAACGCATTGACTTCTCTGAAAAATAATCATCAAAATATTATTCTCCTCTACCATAGCCCCTCACGGGATACGTCAAACAGCGAACATCGACGAAGTTCGAAAATAAATCGAAGTTAGCCATAGGAAGAACCTTCGCCATCTTATCCGCCAGATTGTTTATAAGTGCAAATTTTATTCACCTTGAAGTAGCCGTTAGCAATGACTTCACGAACAAAATGATAACGCACGTCAATCTGCTTTGTACGCTCATGGAACATTTGGTCTTTTGCTAAGAAGATAGCAATTTGATTATCACAATAAACCGAGTCTACAGCCAAATCATTGCTAAGCTCACCAATTAAGCCTTTGAGCCACATCGCTTCTTTAAACGCATCCGTTATAGCTATATACTCCATTGCAGTACTAGATAAGCAACTGTTGGTTGCAAAACGACTTTCCAACTAAGCGCACACGAGCCAATAGTATACACTCTATAAGGCCTTCCAAACATAAAGAGGTAAGTTCATATGCTTTATTTATTTATAATGTTCAACATGCATACATAGATAAAAAGGGTGGGTGACTGTTTGTGATTGTCAGGATGACTTCTCTTCAATTGTTGAATTTTGATATAGTGATTGTTAAAAGAGGAATCTAACATCGACCCAAATAATCAAATTCAATTCTTCAATCTTGTCTCATCTCTCTGAGTTTTTTTCCACCTGGAAAAAAAAAGACATTTTTATCCCACTTAGGTCAGGTCTTGTCCCATCTAATGTTATGCCAAACGTGAATAAGTTTTTGTACTGTCTAGTCCTGTGTAAGCATCAAGATGGTATCTTTATTGAAGTTTATATAACCAGTGGGTAGGTGCAAGAATTGTAACAAGTCACCCGAAAGGAAGATAATCGCTCATGCTCAGGGCAAGGATAGTAAATTTACATACTTTGGGGTTCTTACATTTTACTTTATATAACTATGTTATTTAGAATATAACTAAGTGTAGAAAATTAAACAAATGCAAAAAATCGATTAACGTAACCTAATATGCAGAAAATTAAAAGGGTGTAGAATGCATAAATTAAACTAGAGTGTAGGGATTAGAGATAATAAACGTAAGGAAAAATGAAGAGGTAAAAGATGGAGAAGTGGAGAAATTTGAAACATAATGCAAACAGCCAAGAAGTATTAAAACTCAAGAACAATTCAGTTGATGATAAGATTTGAACAAAACGGTAAATAACCCAGTATAAGAAGATAGGGAAGAAGATACTGGTAATCATATGAAAAACTGATTGCAAGTCGGATTCCAATAGCCTAAGCTTGAAGCACAATCTTCTTCTAGAAGTCTTATAAGAATCGACCAAAAGAAAGCTTCAAAAGTTGTATGTATCGAATGCTAAAAGTAAAATGTCTGTCCCCTCAAAACAAACCTAAAGGGGTTTAAATATGCAAGACAAAAGCCCAAAATAAAATAGTACATACGACTTTCACGGATGTGAAGAATCTTTCAGGCTTGTGAAAATGCAGCAGAAATGAAGTTCGTTTCAGGAGCAGTGTTTTCACGACTATGAAGAAATTTCCATGCCCACGAAACCGTGGCAAAAACTTCTATCAAGAATTAGGGTGTTTTCTTTGCACCCACCAAGCAGACTTTCATGCCTATGAAGCGTGGGCAGCAACTACATCCTTACGATTTCTCATCCAATGGTTTATTCTCTTTATTACTTGACATTTTCTCTTCTTTCTTCACCTTGAGCATGCTTTCACTCTTCTCATGTTCAAAACTATGCACAATCTGCACAAAATATATACCAAAAACATAAAAACTATCCTCGAAAGAACTTCCAAACATGATTAAAGAAACGTAAAAGAGCAACAAAAACGAACAAAAAGATTAAACTAAGGATTAAAACCAGAAAAGACACAACTAAAATGCATAAAGTTAGGTGCATAAAATGCACTTAAAAGTTATAATACTAATAAATAACATAAAAAATATAACATTACAAATTCACCTAAAAACGTCTGATACATTTAATAAAAGTTTTGATCTATAAACATTATTATTTTAGTAAGAAAAAATAAATAAATAGACTCATTTAATAAAGATAAATAATTATTATTATCAAATAAAAATTATAATTCTATAAGTTTAATAAAAAAAACATTGATTTACTGAATAAAATGTTTGATTAAATAAAATAACTAATTTAATAAAGGGAAAAGTACAATAAAAATCAATGGACTTTCTTGTTTGGAATGATTAAGTCCTCGGACTTTTTTTTGGAACAAATAAGTCCTTGGACATTCCAAAACATGTTAAATAAGTCTTTGGACAATTTTTTGGAACAAATAAGTCCTTGGACATTCCAAAACATGTTAAATAAGTCATTAGACAATTTTTTGGAACAAATAAGTCCTTGGACATTCCAAAATATGTTAAATAAGTCATTGGACAATTTTTGGAACAAATAAGTCCTTKGACATTCCAAAAAATGTTAAATAASTCATTGGACAATTTTTGGAACAAATAAGTCCTTGGACATTCCAAAAAATGTTAAGCAAGTCCTTGAACAATCCAAAACATGTTAAATAACTTCTTGAACTTTTATAAAACATGTTAGATACATTTTTATGACTTGTATAACTAGTTAAAGTGGTAAAATAGTGAAAAAAATTCGGAAAAAACCCAATGAACATTCATATTTTGAACGATTAAGCCCCTAAATATTTTTTGAACAAAAAAGTATTTAGATCTATAAAATTAAACAAATAGAACAAAAAAGTACTTACTTAACATTTTTTGGAATGTCCAAGGACTTATTTGTTCCAAAAATTGTCCAAGGAGTTATTTAACATTTTTTGGAATGTCCAAGGACTTATTTGTTCCAAAAATTGTCCAAGGACTTATTTAACATATTTTGGAATGTCCAATGACTTATTTGTTCCAAAAAATTGTCCAAGGACTTATTTAACATGTTTTGGAATGTCCAAGAACTTATTTGTTCCAAAAAAAGTCCAAGGACTTAATCATTCCAAACAAGAGAGTCCATTGGTTTTTATTGTACTTTTCCCTTTAATAAAACATAAAAATAATAAATTTAATAAAACATAAAAAATAATAAAGAAATGGAAAGCATGCACCATTTAATGCAACTTTTTGAATTTTAAAATAATTTAAAATTATACAAAAATTCTAAATACTTAACTGATTAGCAAGTTAACAGTTAAGTTTTTTAGATAATAAGTATTAATTTGATATGTTTTAAAATGTTCAATCACTTACTCGTTCAAGAAAATTGTCCAAAACTTAATCATTTAAAACATAAAAAGTTTATTGGATTTTTTTTGACTTTTTCCTATCCAAAAACCTAATTTCTCTCAATTTATATGATTTCAAATTTTTTTATTAGTATTATATATGGTTTATTATAGTATTATGTTATTATAATAATAATTTTTTATTTTATGTATTTTTAATTAAAATATTATT
>NC_037529.1:61630059-61642867 GCF_001531365.2 Cynara cardunculus var. scolymus
GATTAATTTAAAATTACTATTAAATAAATAAAGAAAATTCTATTTGTATAAATCAAAAAATAAAAATGAAATAATTTGTTTTTAACATATAAAATAATTGTGACATTAGACCGTAGATGTTAAGTGTAAACATTTATTCTACTCATAAGTGGAGTAATCCATGAAATTACACATGTATGTTTGAAACAACCAATGAGGTATAATAGTAGGAATCATGTATCTTTCTGTTAATTTCAATCTGACATAATGACAACCATTAATGTGGCCAATTGCATAAGCAACATGTTGATACCATGGTGATGGAGTAGACCGTAGTGATGAGAACGTCATATTGCCTGCATTTGCTAGAACGTGTAATATCACATTGTAGCTTGAAGCAATCAAGATACTCATTTATGGAATAGTTTTCAAATTCTCAAGCGATGCAACTGTATCTGAGCGAAAGAAATTCAAGGAGTTATAAACTTGAACCCATACGTCATGACTACCAAACAAATCGATATATTGTGTCTTGTATGCACTTAACTCTTCCATTAAATTATATCAAATATTGGGTCATGCATCTTCATAAAAGCCGAGATAGACAGCTATTGCTCGAAATCCACATTTTCTATCAGATTTTACATCTTGAACATCTGTGATGTAAGGATGAAGCAGTTTTGGAAATTGATTAATGTATCGATGTGAATATTAAGAACTATGTCTTGCTGGTTCTTGGTAATCCAAATCATCCGACTCAACAATTTTTTGCACATTTGATCAACAATTTTTATAGGGTGTCAACCATATTTTTACGTGTGGAAATGCATTCTATATATCCAATGATCTTGGACGAGTAAATAATAAATCTTCTAACTCATTATTTAGATCATTTGTACGATATTGGAAAAAATAACCTTTTTCTCGTAGGAATGACATAGCCTTCTGCATTTGAGTTATATCAACATTATCACTCATTCAAATTTTATAGATGCATTGTATATACCACGTTTCTAGTGGACTGTAACACTCTCAAATATGGAAATAGCGACTAATTTAAGATTTTCATTAATACAATAAATAAATGGGTAAATCCCTTTCTATTAGGCAATACTTGAATTACCTTGAATATCAAATCTAAAATCGACATCAATAAATGATAGACTGAGCCTTAGAGAAGGACTAAGTTAAGGTTGAGCGTTACTATAACCCAGTGATTGTCACTATCTCCAAAGGCGGAAGACATCAACGATAAGCTAAAACCTTCTTGGGCAACTACCGAGTACTCATCTCATCACGGTGCCGTTTACCATTTCCTCATGAACCTGATGCACATGCTGACAAAGGAAAAATGTTAGGCTTAGATGCTTAGTGAGTTCAATGGTTTTCAGCATAATCATAAAGCAATAAAACTGAAAAACTGCCGATTTAAATCACAATTTTGCAAATGAAATACAATTATCGTAAAAGAAACATCTTTTTGAAAACCCACCATTATCTTGATGAAAACTCAATAATGAAAATACCCAATTATACGCAATCAAAATCCAATACTCACATGACCAAAAATAAAGTTATGAAACATTAAAAATGGGAAACAAATCTTAAACCAAGTCTTATAAACAATTAATTCATGCTTACCCTTGAAAGGGCATAAAACATCCGAAGATGACTGGGAGACCCTATCCATTTGTTGTACCGGAACACATAAGTAAGACACAAACCAATGTTATTCGAGCATTATTCATTGATAAGCATACCATGACATCAACCAAATCCAATCTATAGTCAAATAAGGTAATAGACTTATAGATAAGTGCACAATGACACCAACCAAATCCAGTCTATAATCAGATAGATACACAATGACATCAACTGAATCCAATATATAGTTAAGCTCGTGCACTTGGAAATTACATAATAATCCTAATGCCTATTTCCATGCTACCATAAGGGATGAATTGGAAATTACATAATAATCATAATGCCTATTTTCAATAAAACAAAATGAATCTTAAGTTGAACTCGTTCACATGGAAATTACATAATAATCACAATCTCTATTTTCAAGTTAGGATTTGAGAATCTCATCTCTCACATACTCCATAAAACCGACTCTTATGCCTATAGATTTATTGCATTACAGTCTAACACACGAGTCACACGACACTAATTAAATGACTAACACACCCGAAACGTGTACTATATCAAATAATTATGCCATAACTTCATACAAATCCAAAAGCTCGACATAGAGCGAGTTAAACCGGACAAATGTCCCAAGACTCATTTAAGTCAAACCGGAGCTAAATGCTCAAAAATTCCCTTGACCATAAAATAAACGTCATCAGAAGAGATTCGACATACTTAACCACCTTTTATGAAAATACATGCTCCAAAAAGTGATTAGTTCAAAAATGCATCAGTGGTTAAGACAAGCCATTTTCCAATGAAAACGTATCATACTATTTCCAAAATGTCTCATTACGCGATAACATGCATTTTCCAAACAATTTATAAAACAAAATACACCAAAATGCATTAATATCAAATAAAATCTAATTGTACAATAAATCATCAAAAAGACACGTTCTTGTACCTTATTTATCAAAATGTCCAAAACCCCCAAATACGGGCATTTTCAAGATTTATAAACTCAATGTACTAGAATGCAAACCTCATCAAATAATAGCCACATTTGTTAAATATTAAGGAAAACATTTTTATACATAAAAATAGACAATTTTGGTATGTACATAGTTTTCATAAATCAATTTGAATTCACCTTACTAGATTTAGGCTAAATCTAGGTTTTACCCCAATCTTGAGCTTCCTTTGGTGAAGAGATGAAATTCTCAAACTACAACTTCAAATCTATGGTGTAAAACTCTCAATAACATTTCCTTTTCTTCCAAAACTTACGCAAAAGATAACCCAAGAGAGAATGAGAGTTGTTGGTGCAAAAGTTCCATACCCTAGATTTAAAGGACAAAGATTTGATCATACCTTCAACTTCTATGAACTCCAAAATCATCAAAGAATAATTAATAATCATTGTTATTGAAGATCTAAAGAAAATGAATCCATAGCAAAAAGGATTCGCCCAAAACGGAGTAGAAATGAAGAAGTTATGACTAAAATAAGGAAAACCCCGATTTTCAGTCTTTTTGTGCAGGTCATGCCTCCACGTTAGTTTCACCACAAGTTTAAACTAGAGTGGAAACTAGCCCAAGATTTCAGTGTCTGACGCTAGTTTCAATGCTAGTTCAAAATAGCACTGAAAACTAGCTCGAGCCCAAAAATTCCTTGCGCTAGTTTTGAAATGAGTTTAATTCACTTGACAACTAGCTTGGGACTTTATTGTGTTTTTAAACTGATTTGCAATCTCTCGAGTAAACGAACTTGCATTGGAGGCCTCTTAATGCCTCAGATGACTTTCGACACAACTTTTCTTCATCCTAAATCTACCATGACTCTTGATTCAAAAGCCACAAACACTCAACAATAGCTGGACACTAACTGGCTTGCTAAAACAAATCTACACTCTTAGAAGATTAACCGTAAAAACACGGGTGTTACATGGACAAATTATCTGGATTAAATTTTTTTAGTGTTGATAAGATATCTCGCGGTTTCATATTCTTTGTTGACAAATCTTCTACCAATCGACTTTCATTTTCAGAAAATCGTCTTGCATATGGATGACTTTCCATAAATGATATAGGCTCATGATTATGTGCATCACTTATTACCCTTAACATCCAATATCGTACCTTGATAATTGATTTTTTTGGTGCTGGTATTTCTACTATAGATTTTATTACATCTATATTTACCACCAATATCACATGCAAAAATAACCTTAGACATGACACCACTTGCCCTAAACCCTAAACCCTAAACCCTAAACCACAAATCCTAAACCCTAAAACCTAAACCCTAAAACCTAAACCACAAACCATAAACCCTAATTCCTACGCACAAGACAAGTTAGAATAGGCCTCCCAGAACCGAAACTTATCATGCTTCTTCAGATGCTGCTTGAGGGCAACCCAAAGAACGAAAGCATGTCTGGGGATATTTTGAGAGAACCAAACCATGTGCGCCGAATGTTAGTTGGCATCACATGGTCTGGTTCTATCAAAACATCCCCAAATATGCTTTTGTTCTTTGGGTTGCCCTCAAGTAGCGTCTGAAGACGCATGATAAACTTCGGTTTTGGGAGGCCTATTCTAACATGTCTTGTGCGTTCTGTCTTAACGGGCCTGATTCTCATCAACATCTTTTATTTGAGTGTCCGTTTCCTAATCAAGTTTGGAATGACCTTAAGCCCAAGCTGAACCTCCTTGTTATCCCGGATAACTGGGATGCTATTATCAGTATGTTCCAGTAAGCCACCAAAGGCAAGACCATTTGGTCTATTATTCGACATTTAGTGCTTGTTGGAACCGTCTACCACATCTAGTAGGAAAGTGTTGGTCCTGTTAGGGTCTATAAGATGTGTACAACAGTTTGTAGAAGGGGGGGGGGATGAATACAAACACAAAAATTTTCAAATTTAAAATATATATTGATAAGAGAAGATCAATACAGATTTTAGTAGATTGTTTGCGGAAAGATATGGTAGACAAAACCTATCTAAACAATCTAAAGTTTACACACTAATTCTTAGCAAATAAAGAAAAGATTTGCCGTTAATGAAATAGAAGAAAGTAAGTTTTATCTGGGAGAGAACTTGTTTTGAATACAACAAAGGGATTCTAACTTGCTCTTGAAGATGAGCATATTTGTTCTTAGATGTGTGTGTTCTTTTACTTAAGTGTAAGTAAGCTCAGAGTAAGGGTTAAAAGTGTATCTCTGCATGGAGATAGAACACATATATTTATACCCATTGCATTAAATGCACATTTAATGCAACATAGTTGGCTTAGAACGCGTGTCAAGCTTTAAGAGGAAGGCTTGTCCTTTGCCACAGTGAATAGTAGAAAAGCCTATTCATGAGCATACATCCTTTCATAAAGTTGGTGGGTAATAGAGTCAACTAATTGGCTCCGTACCTGACTCACGTTAAGAAAGGGTATGAGTTTGTCCTTTGTGTATGTAAGGACAAGACAACAACAATCGTGCTCGACAAGCTTCTTTTGATCGCTGAATACTGGAATAACTTGAAGGTCTCTTTAGCATTCGCTGAGACTTGGACAGTCTTCACACATATGTAGACAAGGTTGTAATCACTGAATGCCGCTTCAGATCACGTACTCACCAGTCTCTAATCTTCAGTTTCAGTCTTCGACTTTCGCTGAAGGTACTTTGGTGTGAGTGTTGTCTTCTTGAAGTATCGCTGTCGCTAATTGGATTTACAATACCAGTTCTTTAGCAATCACTGAACAGACTCAGTGATGATCGCTGGAACTGAAAAACAGAAACATAAATACTTCGCATAGGATAAAAGGGATTATCATCAAATCAAATGAGAGAGAGGATCAACAAAAAGAAATAATCCCATCTTCAAGAATAAGAGAAGATCTTCTAACATTGGGGTCAAGACCATCTCTGATGATGTCCAGGCTGATTGGCCTTAACATGAAGCCTTCTCCTAACGTTGTCCGTGCTAAGTTTGTCTGGAACCTTCCCTAGTGGTTGGTTCCTTTGTTTCTCTCCCCTTCTGCTTTCTTCTCCTCTCCCTTTTCTGAGCTTTGCTCCTTTCTGGTGGTTGCTTCGGTTTGGCCTCCTCTTGAGTGCTGTCCTTGGTTTTCCTTTCTGTCTTTTATAAAAAAAATTTAAAAATCAAAAAAATTGTCTTTATTTTTTTTCTTGATCGGAGGGGCCGACCCCCTCTATATCGAAAAAAAGCCCTAAGCCCTAAACCATAAACCACAAATCCTAAACCCTAAGCCTTAAGCTCTAAACACTAAAGATCAATTTTTGTTGAATTATAATTTTTCTACCAATTTGTCCAACTTTTATCAAATGTGAGAAATGTATGGTTGACACCATATAAGTTTCTACATTTCTCTATAAATATTACTCCATCCATCCCAAAATAAGTGTTTAATAATGTACAATTTATTAAATTTACAAATATTACAACTATGTATAATTCTAAATTCTTGATTGATTAAAGAAATTTCTACCCATTCATTCAACTTTTATCAAATGTGAGAAATTTATGTAAATTCACTTTACACTACACTAAATGTTGTCTTAGACAACAAATATAAATTGCCTATGTTGCTTAAGATACGTTAAGACAACAAAGACTATTATATGTTACTTAAGTTTTCTCTTAGACAAAGTATGGTTCTATGTTGCCTAAGTATGACCTTAGGCAATATATATATATGATTCTATGTTGCTTGCATGTATCTTAGGCAACATATTAGCCTACGTTGCCTTAAGTTTAATGTTGCTCATTCATATTTTTATTTGAAATCCGTCAAAATTTACTTAGGCAACATATATTCTTGTTTCTATGTTGCCTAAGGTAAAAAAACATAAATCCAACACAGTTTACTTAGGCAACATATATTCATGTTTCTATGTTGCCTAAAGTAAAATATAAATACCTTATTTTTTCACCCAAAACCAAAACCCTTTCCCCCTAAAATTTTCATCTCCTTCTTTTTCCTCCCACTCCCAAGGCCATCGATTTCACTTTTCTTCTCTCCATCGATTTCTCTCAATCTCTCCATCGCTAATGAGTTTCAAAGAAATCAGTGGATCGAGAGAAATCAACGATTTAATCGATTTCTCACTAATTTCTCTTCGTTGGTTTCTCTAAATCTCTCCATTGATTTCACTGATTTCTTTTCTCCATTGAAGGCGAAGGTCTTGGTTTAAGGTTCGCTTCTCTAGGTTCTATTCCAACCTATCATCGATTCCTTCCAACCAAATCTAGATTACAATACTGATTTAAGGTTTGCTTGCATAAGTCTTTGTTTTCTTAACTTTTCCTTTGAACACTCGATTAATACCTACATCCTTTAAAACAATGTTGTTTAAAATTGGTTTCTTATTGGTCTAAAGTAGTTTGTGGAAATAACACCAATGAATTGGTTAACAAAAGATCACCCTCTCTCTCTCTCTCTCTATATATATATATATAAATATATATATAGAGAGAGAAAGAGAGAGAGAGAGTCTAGTTCATACAAGAATGATATTTTATTAAGAAAATAAGAAAATGTCTGAATTATATGTGATTTTACACTAACATCACATATAAAATTACATATGATTCACACAATTTTGCCTCACGACCTAGGGTTGTGGCAAAAATTGTTCGCGGCCCTTTTTACCCGTTAATGTAGAATAACATGTGATTTTGTACGTAATTTAGTCATTTTTTTATTTTATTAAATAGGTATCATTTTTGTATGAACCCCCTCCCCCCCTCTCTCTCTATACACACACACACACACACACCCCTATGGGCTTAATCATTTGAGAACTCTATATATAGTGATAACCATGAGAATTTAAATCTTAATGTTTTATTTTACATGATTTTTTTCTCATCTAAGGCTAGTATTTAATATATTGATGTACACATGTTGTTCCACAATGTGTTTATTTCATATATATGTGGTTCAAAATGTGAAACTTTTTAACGTATAACTTTTGTTTCACAAACACACTAAAAAAGTTCACATTGTGAAACAAATACATGTGAAAAAACACATTGTGAAACAAATATATGTTAATCTATATTCTAAATCCTAGTCCTTGATGAAAAAAAATTCATATGAAATAGCACATGATGTATTAGTTTTTAAGGTTATCATAATTTCATAGAGGAAACAAAAAAAATACTCGTAAAAGAGCTTCACATTGTGAACCGAATACATATGAAACAAACAATTGTGAAACAAATAGATATTAAATCAGTACTTTAGGAGGTGTTTGGTTAGAGGTATTAAACAGTTTTAAATGAGAATGAAAATAAAAGAAACCATTTGTTATTATATAATATCGTTGGCATTCCTTCAGAAACCCAAATTTTCATTCCAGATTAAACTGGAGGGAATGAAATTCATTCTCATTTTCATTTTCTGTCACTTTTATTTTCATTCCACAACATGAACCAAACATTTCCTAAATATTATACTTAAAAGAGGATATAATAATGTGAAACAAAATATTAAGGTAGAAGATTTCACAAATCTCACAAAATTTGGAGTTATCAAATGATTAAGCCTCTATAGGTTCATTTGAGAAGTTGTAAGTATTTGAGAAGTATAAAAGTGGTCATAGCTCTTCATTTGGTCAAGATTTACGGTTTTAACTGTGAAACACCAGATAATTTCTTGCATGGTGTGCGGAAGATAGGGGGTAGTTTCTTAACTTTTACAAATAGGCGGCAAAACAAGTGCATATGTGAATCTGTGTGATTCACATATGAACTATATGTTCATATGTAAACTCGTATATTCATATATGAACTATTTAACTCATTCACATATTAACTAATTATTAGATTCACATATGAACTATGGGTTCCCATAAGCACTTGTGTAACGCCCCAACCCACACATTGCATGTAACACATATATTTCGTATCAAAGAAATACATATTCATACACATCTGGTCCCATAGTACAAGAAACTATCATGACCAAATACAAGGTCCAAAAATTCAAAATACAATCTTGTACTAATCATCAAAACTGTGCATCAAAAGCAATTCTTCAGCCAAAATGCATGTAAGAAAAGCATTACATCTTTTCCTTTCCCTTACCTTCCACATGTCATGCAATACATATTTAAAATCACAAAAACGAGGGTTAGACTGAAGTGTCTAGTGAGATACCCTATTCATGCTATTGCAGGGTGAAGGATCACCAAAACCTTTATAAAACAACTATTCGCATATATCACAAATATATGTATACACAAAAAGGTAATACCAATTCATTTTCCATATTCAAGCTAACCACGTAGCTATTCAAACTCCATACCTTTGAAGCAATCGGGTTCCATTTAATAACAATTCAAACCTTTTCTTATTAATAAGGTTTAAACAAAGATTCAGGGCAAACCTGACGTTTCCTTCTCAATAACATCCAGACTATGATTTTCAATAAGAACCTTGATCCTAAATCTTTAAATCACAAAGAAATAAAGATTACAGACCACGGTAGTCTTAAAGGATATAATAGAAAGAGTTATATAATACCACACATTGACAATGCCACCCTTATATCAAATGTACACCTCTCCTTGATATGCCACCCTTATATCAAATGGACACCTCTGCTTGAAATGCCACCCTTATATCAAATGGACACCTCTCCTTGAWATGCCACCCTTATATCAAATGGACACCTYTCCTTGAWATGCCACCCTTATATCAAATGGACACCTTTCCTTGATATGCCACCCTTATCACTTCATCAAAACATTTATAAAATAATTCCGAATAGACCGCATTCATTGGAATTGTTATCAGTCTGAAAGCATTTATATCAAAACTTCATTTTTATGATAAAATAATATTTTTTTAAAACACAAGACATTATCACGAATCCGGTCAACAAGTCCGGTCAATAAATCCGGTCAACAAATATCCGGATTAAACACTTAGGACAAAAGTCCACTTTGTCCGGATACCAAGTCCGGTCAACACACCACACGTATTTTGAACGGTTTAACACTTCAAACAAACTTCATCTTTTTGTCCGGATAAAAGTCCGGACAACATTCCACTCAAGACTTGTCCGGTTTAAAACTATCCGGACAACAAACCGTCTAAGGCTTGTCCGATTTAAACTAGTCCGGTCAATAAGCCGTCTAAGGCTTGTCCGGTTTAAATGCTTATCCGGTCACTCTTTGTCCGGATAAACACTTAGACTAAAAACAGGGTTTCTATCAAAAATAACAATACGAAGCATGCAAATAAAACCAGTAAAATCTTTATACAAAAAGGTTTAGAAACCACTCACCTTATAAAGCTTTTGAAACMAAAACTCTAGAAATCGATTCCTTTTGAAACTTGACACTTGCAATCAACTTGAAATCACCTCCTTATAGCAAACCGGACAACACTCTTTTAGAGCTCTCAACTTCTCAAAATGGCAGGAAAACCAAATGAGAGGTTAAGCCTCTTTTTTATAGCTCCTCAAAAAGGGAAGTTGGCTACTTTACCAGCCACGTGTATGCATATATGCCTTCATATATATATATACACCTATGCATATGTTCACTAACACATACATGCATACATACACGTGTATACTCATACACATATTATATGCATATATTATGCACATAATATTCCTATACCCACATGCACACTCATGCACACACACACACACACACATATATATATATATATATATAAATATATATATATATATATATATTCCTTCATCCAAATAAATGCACAACTTCGCATACCAGCATGTATCAAACATATTAGTTTATCATGTTATCACGTAATCATCAAATCAAATAATCACATATAAATTACCTTGAGTAATAACCAGGATCCGGTTATTACATTATCCACCCCTCAAGAGAATTCCGTCCCGGAATTTCTTTAATAAAAAAGCCACGGGTATTCTAATCTCATCTTTGACTCTAACTCCCATGTCGCCTCTGGTCCTTTGTGAAACTTCCACTGTACTTTAACCAGATTTATCTCTTTGTTTCTCAACACCCTGATCTTCCTGTCAATTATGGCTTCTGGTGTTTCCACAAAATTCAATTTTCTATCTAATTGAATTTCTGGCAAAGGTACAGCTAGATTCGGATCAGCTAAACATTTCCGCAAATTCGACACATGAAAAGTGTTGTGTTTGACTCAGGTCTTCTGGTAGCTCTAACTGATATGCTACTGGCCCAATTCGCTTATATATCCTGAAGGGCCCAACATACCTTGGACTGAGCTTTCCTTTCTTCCCGAATATGATAACACCCTTCCACGGTGAAACTTTTAACATAACAAAATCGCCTACATCAAATTCAATGGATTTTCGACGATTGTCTGCATAACTTTTCTGGCGATCCTGTGCTGTTTTGATTCTCTCGCGGATCTGTTCAATCTTTTCGGAAGTTTCTTGAACAATTTCAGGACCTGTTAGCTGTTTTTCACCCACTTCATTCCAGCATAATGGCGTTCGACATTTACGTCCGTACAATACTTCATATGGTGCCGCTTGGATACTGGAATGATAACTGTTGTTATATGCAAACTCTATTAATGGTAAGTGGTCTTCCCATGATCCTCCGAAGTCAATAATACAACTTCTCAACATATATTCTAGAGTTTGAATAGTCCTTTCACTCTGTCCATCAGTCTGTGGATGATATGCTGTACTTAGTCGAATTTCAGACCCCAGAGCTTTCTGTAATCCTCCCCAGAATTTTGAAGTAAACCGACTATCTCTATCAGAGATAATAGACAAGGGAACACCGTGTCTAGTAACAATCTCTTTAATGTAAATCTGCGCTAGCTTTTTCTAACGAGTAATTTTCTTTTATCGGTAGAAAATGTGCAGATTTAGATAAACGATCCACAATTACCCAAATCGCGTCATATCCTTTTGGTGTTCGTGGTAATTTCATAACGAAATCCATGGTAATGTGATCCCAATTCCATACAGGTATTTCCAAAGATTGAAGGCTTCCATAAGGTCTCTGGTGTTCAATCTTAACCTGTAAACATGTTACACACTGTTTCACATACCGTGCTATATCTCTTTTCAATCCTGGCCACCAATAAAAAGGTTTTAAGTCTCGATACATCTTATTGGTACCTGGATGGATAGAGTACCGGGACTTATGACTTTCGTTCAATATTCTACTTCGGATATCTCCAAAATGTGGTACCCAAATTCGCCCTTGAAAGCACATCAGTCCTTTATCATTCTGTTCCAAGGTTGAGATCATCTTACCCAACTTTTCTGTCTTTACAAATTCTTCTTTCACAGCTTCTTGTTGACATTTCTGAATTTCTTTATGAATATCAGGAATCACATTCATTCTCATTGCCACAGTCTTGATGGTTTCACTTCTTTCTTTCCTGCTCAAAGCATCAGCCACCACATTAGCCTTTCCTGGATGATAGAGAATTTCACAATCATAATCATTGACTAATTCGATCCATCGACGTTGTCGCATATTTAAATCTTTCTGGTTGAACAAATGTTGTAAACTTTTTATGGTCGGTGTAAATCTGACATTTTGTTCCCAGAAGATAGTGTCTCCAGATCTTTAATGCAAAAACCACTGCAACTAACTCCATGTCATGAGTTGGATACTGCTTTTCATGCTCTTTTAATTGTCTKGATGCATAAGAGATTACTTTTCCTCTTTGCATTAAAATACATCCCAACCCCAACTTTGAAGCATCACTATATACTACAAAATCTTCAGATCCATCTGGCAAAGTTAATACCGGTGCGCTACAAAGATGATATTTTAATAGTTGAAAGGCTTCTTGCTGTTCTCTTTCCCACTGGAATTTAACATTCTTCCAAGTCAGTTTAGTTAATGGCACAACTATCTTAGAAAAATTCTGAATGAACTTTCGGTAATAACACATACATGCATACATACATGTGTATACACATAAACACATATTATATGCATATATTATGCACATAATATTCCTATACCCACATGTACACTCATGCACACACACACACACACACATATATATATACATATATATATAGGGTTGGGTTCACGTGAGACCAACATGTTTTCGTGAGACCCGTGAGACCACGTTTTTACACATAAACTTCACAACAAAAACACTGTGAAGGTTTAAAAAAGTCGAACCTTCACAGCAAAAACACTGTGAAGGTTTTAAAAAGTCACCTTCACA
>NC_037529.1:61644339-61655355 GCF_001531365.2 Cynara cardunculus var. scolymus
TGTTAATCATGGATATTATCATCTTCATTATTTTAATTTTAGAGAAATACATGAAACAGTTTCATTAAAATTTCATTAAATATTATATGAAACAATTTCATAACCATATATGAAACAAATTCATCAAAAAAAGTATTATATGAAACAATTTCATAACCATATATGAAACAAATTCATCAAACAAAGTATTATATGAAACAATTTCACAAGATTAAACAATTTCATGAAAAAAAATTCATAATCGACGTATGAGGGTGGTTTGTACGGTTTGTACAAATGAGGGTGATTTTCATTTGATCGCTTCTCTCTCTCTCTCTCTATATATATATATATGTATATATATATATATATATATATATATATATACTAGGTTCGATCCCTGACCGGATGCGTGCTAACACACCACAAACTACAATCAGGACCAAAAACAAGTATACTATTAGTCCCAATATCGTCTTTCAAGTAATAAAAGTGGTACAAGTACCGGATATCGTCCACAGGGATCGTAGTAAAAGTTTAGAAGAAAGTAAAGTTAAGAAGATGATTTCAGAAGGCGAATTCGAAGACTTTGATTTGAACTGAGTTAATACAACTAAAAATTAGCAGGATATAACAGATAATAAAAGCAAGCTAGGGTGTATGACTTTTCGGGTGAGATGCAAATACTATTTCCAGTAGACCAATGCTGTCAAAATGCTACAGCATGAGACCATGCTGGCAAATTGCTACAGCATACAATCAGTGACAACTATTTTTACCAATTACTTTGAAGGTATTCCTCTCGGACTTCACCAATGCACTGATATTATAGCTTTCAACTCATATCTCTATGAGGTATCCAGACTAGTGAAAGTGACAAATAGTGTCTTCAAAATATATAGATAAACAAATCTCTTTGTTAAAAATCACTCTCTCGAGTGGATTCCCATATCATTCAAGTTGACGTGTTCTGAATGGCTCATCTCTGAGTCCATTCCACTTTAACACTTCAAAGTGATCAACCTGTCGAGAATTAACAACTTAGAAAATACGAATAACAAATCTCTTTGTTAGCAACTCTCTCAAGTCTACTTCCCATATCATCCAAATTGACGTGCAATCAATGGCTCAACTTAGAGTCCATGACACTTTAACACTTTTTAGTGATCAACTCGTCAAGAAGTGTCATTAGTTTTATAAAATTTGAAATGAAATAGTAAAACATTGTTGTTACATGAAAGGATCGACCATATTTGATTTACAAACTCACCCTTTTCGCCATACACCCGAACTAATAAAATTAGCTACTCATGACAAAAAGTAAATGACAAGAAATATAAATTACGATAAATGAAGACATAAAAAAATACGAAAAGTAAATGACGGAATATAAATGACATAATATAAGATGCGGAAAGCATAATAAATAAATGACGTAAATAAAATGCAAGTAAGCGTAAATAAATAAATGACATAATAGTAAGAACAAGTAAGTAAATAAAGCGATTAAAGAGAACTTGAAATTTAGCCAAAAGATTACTTGATATTTAGAGAGAAACTTGTTCTCCAAGTAGTAAGACAATCTACTTGAGAGAGAAAGTAAAAGATAGGATTGAATGATTGGAGTGTAAGAGATGATACTAAAACTAAACCCACATCTTTATTTATAGTAGAGATGAGACGAGGGTATTTTAGACATTTCACCCAAATTTAGTTCTAATTTAACCAAAAGTACAATAAAGTAAAACTAATAGTTATAAAGTAACTAAATTAGCTTAACAAGTTCTAGCTAATCTCAAAACATACATCTGTCCTACAAATAAGAAGTCTTTCAAAAGTCAGCTTCTAGTCTTGTAAGTCAACTCCAAGTCTTGTACATCTATTTCTCCACCATCAGGTCATGCTGCTACATTCTCGCAACATCAAATAACTTCAACTTGTCCAAAATAAGTTCAAATTAGTCCATTATCCAACAAAAACAGGTTCATCATTCATTTTAGCATAAAAATAGAGAAAAGAGATAAAATGACTCAAAATTGAGATATAAATAGAAAATAACCTATCTAAAAGAGAATAAAATGGTGCTTTAAGCACTACATACTTAGTGCGTATCAATCCCGTATATTACATGGGGTAATTTGAAAAAATTAAATCGTGTTAGGAATTTGTCTTACATATATGAGTGTTATGAGAATTATATAAAATAAATCTCTCGGACTGTTAGCAAATAGAGACTAGTGCAAGTATACACTTATCAATCCACTATCGTCTTTTACAAGTAATAAAGTGGTAAAAATACCAAATATCATCCACGGAGAAAAGGAATAAAAGTTCGTTTTAATAGTCTAAATAAAGATATGATTTTAGATGGTGAGTTCGAAGAAATATTTGTGATAAGTTGGTTAAACACTACTGTTGTGAACAAGTAATAAAATAGAGCTTAGGGTGTAGGGATTTGTTAAGATATTAAACCGATTTTTAAGTAGACAGCATGTTATAGCATGGTTTTATAGCATGCTTTATAAATAACTTATCTTTACAACTAATAGCTTCTTTAAAGTACTTTCTCGAGATGTAGAATGACACACAGTTATAGATTAAGCCTTCATATCTCTATGCAAGGCTGGAGTCTCGACATTGGCTCAAACTATTCATTTTATAAGCTAAATGGAGTAAAAATGAGTCTCCTCGATTCTAAGTAACTCTCTCGAGCCTACTTCCATATCATTCAAGTGGACATGTGCTTGTTGGTTTATCTCTAAATCTAACACACTTTAACACTTTTAAACAAGTGGTCAACTTGTCCATGGATGATGTTTTTGCAATAAAAAAAAACTTGAATGATGTAGTTGTAAAGATTTATAATTTATATTTCTACAAACGGAATCAGTTTTTCTCTTAACATCACCCAACATCCAAGCTATATTTTTAGCCTAACATACTTGAAAAATTAATTGCATAAATAATAAAGCATAAAAAAGGAAAAGAAAGTAGAAGAAATAAATGCTAAACGGAATTATAAAAACGACTAACAATACATGAAATAGAAAAATTAATTGCATGAATAATAATAAGGCATGATAAGTAGAGCACAAGAGAAGAAAAGAAAGTAGATAAATGTAAAGAGGAATTATAAAGAAGACTTAAATGTAAAGAGAATAAAATACTTCCAAAGTTACTTGCAAAAGTTTCTTACTTTCCAAATAACTTCCTTATAAGACTTCTTACTTGCCTCTACAATGCCAAGCCTCCCCCTTTATATAGTAGGAGAAGGGATGACAAGGACCGAAAGATAAAGCTTTTACCCCACTTTTTACATTGTCCATTGGGTAAAGCAATGCTACCTAAATATTAGTCAAAAATCAGATCTTAAATCTGTACCATAAGATCTTAAGAACTGCAGGTAATGGGCTGCCAAAAAGGGGGATTTGACATCAAAAGATTCTCGTATTATTCTCAAAAGTGCCCTTGAAATCATCCTGCAGCACACGCTGTAGCATGCTTCAGCCAAACACCTATTAACATGGCTATTTTTCCAAAACTCAACATATATCCAAGAAGTAAACATGTTTATCACATCAATTTAGCTCCAATATTAAAAAATAGAAAAATAAAACAAAAAGACTCAATTTGCGAAATTTTGGGAAAATAAAATGGGTAAATAAAGTAAGAAAAAGTGTAAAAGTATCAAATAAGTTGATACTTATCGATGAGTGATCATCAAAACTACGATGCTACTTCAGACTTGTACTCTTGAAATAACTCTGAAAAATAACTCTTTAGACTTGAATTTAGAAATGAAACTATATCAATATTTAGTTAAAATTAAGTTAACCCTAAAATAAAATAAAATTTAAAAATAAAAATATATCAGTAAATTAAATTTAAACTTAGAATGAAATCTTGAATGACTCTTTAGACTTGTACTCTTGAAATAACTCTGAAGTAAAACTCTTCAGATTTCAGAGCTCTATATAGGCAAGCCAAAGGCTCTGCATGCTTAATGCAAAGGCTCTACATGGTGCTCCGTCTGGAAAAAAAGACTTTAGCGTTCGGGTGAGCTAACTCTGAAGAATGACTCTTCAAACTTGTACTCTAAAAATAACTCAGAAGTAAAACTCTAAAGAATGACTTTTCAGACTTGTACTCTTGAAATAACTCTGAAATATAAAATCAATCCCACTAAATCAGAGTTCAGACTTTTAAGTCTGAAAAAAAGACTTCAAAGTTCAGATTTCAGAGTTTGGGTGAGCTAACCCTGAAAAAGAAGACTTCAGAATTCCGGTGAGCTAACTTTGAAAAATGACTCTTTAGACTTGTAGAAGACTTCAGAGTTCAAATTTCTAAGTCTGAAAAAAAGAAGACTTAAGACTTCTTGTTCTAAGTCTAAAAAAAAGACTTCAGAGTTCAGACTTCTAAGTTTGAAAAAGAAGATTTCAGAGTACAAACTACATAGTTCGGGTGAGCTATGTCTAAAAAAGCAGAATTGTAACACCCCCATACTCCACATTTGCATAAAATACATATTTCATTACATAGAAACATGGATTACATCAGAAAGGTCCCACTAGTACATGGATTGCTATATGTACAAAATCTAYATATAAAATTTCCAAAACAAATCYTGTACTACTACATGTAATAYAACATGTATCTTCAAAAGTAGGAAACAGATTAGGAAAATAATCACATTTTCCCTTTCCCTTTTATATCCCCGGACCCAGCTATTCCTGCATTGCATAATTTAMAACAGAAAATGAGGGTTAGACCATACRGGTCTAGTGAGTAAATCCCCTATTTGCAAATGCAGGGTGACAAACACCAAAATATGATAATGTAATTTTGGCTTTAGAAAGATACTGCAATAAAACAATTGATGTAGTTCCCAATATCATACATAAAGAAGTATATTCAAAAATCTCACTTCTTTAAAATAYCTCTAAACAGAGATCCAACATTYCCAGTATCAAAACTTTTTGAATTAAAACACCATTCCTTTAACAGGAAAGATTTAAGGCAAAACTTGCCTGATATGACAAACCATTTTCCCCTTCTCAATAAAATCTAAATTATCACTTCTAAATAGGAATAATATCTTTAATTCATCAGGTCACAAAGAAATGATGATTCAAAGTTATTAAATCCAATTTAGTAATAATAATAAGAGTTATAATAATAATATCCACATATGACAATGTCACCCTTATTCCAAGTACACCTCTCCTTGATATGCCACTCTTATTCCTCCATTAAATCAGAGTTACTTATCAGAACAGACATAAGTCACCACGTCTGAAAGTACTCATTCCCAGTTCCAAGCCAGAACAGACATAAGTCACCACATCTGGGGGAACTACCATTTAAAACTCACTTCCATACCAAAACAGACTTATGTCACCACGCTTGGTAGGAAGGTTTCTCAAAATATAGTTTCATACCAAAACAGACTTACGTCACCACGCTTGATAGAAACATTTCCCAAAATCCCGTTCCAATACCAAAACAGACTTACGTCACCACGCTTGGTAGGAACATTTCCCAAAATCCCGTTCCAATACCAAAACAGACTTACGTCACCACGCTTGGTAGGAACATTTCCCAAAATCCCGTTTCAATACCAAAACAGACTTACGTCACCACGCTTGGTAGGAACATTTATCAAAAACTCATTCCATACCAAAACAGACTTACGTCACCATGCTTGGTAGGAATATTTCATTTATTTTAAAAGATATAAAATAACCATTTTTATGAATCATAAATAAATAAATAAATATTTAAACACTTATAAAATTTTCCAACATAAAGCTATCCGGACAACAAGTCCGATCACTAATCACCCGGTTTACAAGTCCGGTCAACTAATCCGGTCAACAACCATTCGGTTTACAACACTTGGACTAAAAATCCACTTTGTCTGGACATCTAATCCGGTCAACACCCCAAATATTCTTTGAACGGTTTAGCACTTAGAATAATATTTATGTTGAACGGATAACGAATCCGGTCAACAATCCGTTCAAGACTCGTCCGGTTTAAGACTAAACCTCTCACCACTCAATCGATTTAAAACTAATCCGGTTACTAAGCCGCTCAAAGCTTGTCCGGTTTAAAACAATCCGGACACTAAACCGCATAAGGCTTGTCTGGTTTATACCCTTATCCGGTCAAGCTTTGTCCGGTTTAAATACTAATCCGGTTAAGTTTCGTCCAGATAAACACTTAGACAAAATAATCAAAGTTTCTTTTCAAATAAGAACAATACGAAATATGCAACTGAAACTAGTGAAAACTTTATAAAAAGGTTTAGAAATCACTCACCTTATAAAGCTTTTGAACACAAAATGCTATGAATCAATCCCTTTTGAAACTTTGACACTTGCAATCACTTGAAATCACCCTCTCTTGATAAACCGGACAACTCCTCTTAAAACCTCTCAATTTACTTAAAATGGTAGGAAACCAAATGAAGAGGTGAAAACCTCTTTTTATACTTTCCCAAAAGGGAAAGTCGGCTAAACCTTCACACATATACCCATACATATACATGCATACATACATATCCATACTTCCATGTATGCATAATATTCATATATATATATATATATATATATATCCAACTAATTCACAAATTCTCATACCGGCATGTATCAATTATCTTGCTATCACGTAATTATTAAATCAAATAATCACGTATTAAATACCTTGGGTAATAACCAGAATCTGGTTATCACAAGAATTCAGAGTTCGGGTGAGCTAACTCTTTTGAATGACTCTTTAGACTTAATACTCTTGAAATAACTTTGATGTATAACTCTGAAGAATGACTTCAGACTTGTACTCTTAAAATAACTCTGAAGAATTACTTCAGACTTGTACTATTGAAATTACTCTGAAAAATAACTCTGAAGAATGACTCTTCAGACTTGAATTTAGAAATGAAATTATATCAGTAATTAGTTAAAATGAAGTTAACATTAGGAGCGTCTGTGTGAAATTTGAAGACAAAGTTTTGAAAACCTTGAGTTCAGAGTTATTCAAATACCCAAAAGCAAGGCCAACCAAAAGCCCTCTAGTCAAAAAAATGTTAAAAACTTAAAGAATTTGAGTTCCAATTACAACCAGAGACCCTCTGGTTAAACATGAAGATCAACCAAAGCCCCTCTGGTTCCTTTATGATGTATTGGAATATTTTTTCAAGGTTCAAATAAACAACCAGAAGCAAAACCATCCAGAAACCAGACCAACCAGAAAGGCTCTGGCTTACAAGAGTAAGTCTAAGTTTTAAAGACTTATCTTCAAGGTCTAGATAAGTTTATTACAAGACTTTTACTCATGAAATTATTCTGAAGTAAAACTCTTCAGACTTCAAAGCTCTGTATAGGCAAGCCAGAAGCTCTGCATGCACTCTGCAGAGTTCAGACTTCTAAGTCTGAAGAAAAAGACTTCAAAGTTTAGACTTCTAAGTCTGAAAAAAAGACTTCAAAGTTTAGGTGAGCTAAGTTTGAAAAAGAAGACTTTAGAATTCGGGTGAGCTAACTCTGAAGAATGACTCTTCAGACTTGTACTCTTCAGAATTGTAAAAGACTTCAGAGTTTCTAAGTCTAAAAAAGAAGACTTTCGACTTTTTTTTCTAAGTCTAAAAAAAGATTTTAGAGTTCAGATTTCTAAGTCTGAAAAAGATGACTTTAGAGTTCAGACTCCAGAGTTCGGGTGAGCTATGTCTGCAAAAGCAAACTTCAGAGTTCGGGTGAGCTAACTCTAAAGAATGACTCTTCAGACTTGTAAAAGACTTCAGAGTTTCTAAGTCTAAAAAAGAACACTTCAGATTTTTTTTTCTAAGTCTATAAAAAAGACTTTAGAGTTCATACTTCTAAGTCTGAAAAAGATGACTTCAGAGTTTAGACTCCAGAGTTTGGGTAAGCTATGTCTGAAAAAGTAAACTTCAGAGTTCGAGTGAGCTAACTCTGAAGAATGACTTCAGATTTGTTTTCTTGAAATAAATCCGAAGCAAAACTTTTCAGTAAATTGAATTTAAAATAAAATGAAGTTAACCTTAGAATAAAATTGAATTTAAAAATAAAATTATATCAGTAATTTGAATTTAAACTTAGAAGTAGACATAATTTTTTTTAGGAATCAGTTACCATATGAATTAATTAACCCAAGAACAAAATCAATTGCATCCTAAATTAGTGGGATTGATTGAATAAGAGAACACATGTCAATCAAATGAGTATAATTGAACTGTTAATGTAAATTGTGTCTAGATACGTTAAAATGAGTCTAATTAAACCATTAATGTAAATTGTGTCTAGATACATGTTTAGGCGGGAAAACAAGAAATTTTTTTTTTGCAAAATGCGTGAATGGTCCACTCCATTTAAATTAGGTAACATAAAACAAACGAAACTTTCACATTCCATCATAAAATGGTCCATATTACATCTCAACACAACTTAAATTTCCTTTATCTGATTCTCTTTTATCACTCAGCTACTTGTTTCGGTTCTGATAAGCTCAATCATTACAACAACATTACTACTTTAAAGGAAAACCAATATTAATTATGTAGCTTTAATCATGTAAACATAACTTGTTCAATAAAGTCCTATAAAAAAAAAACCCTACAACATAATGATACGTCTAAAGTTTTGTGCAATTCTTTTACTTTTCCAAAAATATAGATGTTCCATAAAAATGCTGTAAGATGTGTCGTTCAATTGACAAGGTCAAGTTTGAATTCTTCGGGAGATGGACTTGAACCCCTCTATCAGTCTTTGATGCCGAGTCAACTCTGAAATGCCTATTTACATGTAATTCATAGTTAAGGGATGGCTAGACTTGCTGCTAAGTAACTTTTCACTCAAAATGTTTCACAAAACATATGTTACACCTCTTGGATTCTTTAACATACACTACAAGAGGAAGGAGTTTTAGAGAAGAAATTTTCAGAGAAGCTTTTAGAAGTGTATCTAAAGCTACATTATAGAGAATGATCTAAATGACAAAAATGAGAAATGTAACTAAAGGTTAGACGACATTTAAAGAAGGATTTATAGGCTAATTATACGGTGTAAAAAATGTCGTTAAAAGTTTTAGAGAAGTTTTTTATAAAAAATGTCTCTAAAAAGTTACATCAATTTTTAGGAACACTTTTTTAAGCTTCTCTAAAGATTAAAAAAAATTTAATTTTTTAAAATTAAATTAAAGTACTTAGTTACCCTTTAAAAAAAGTATCTAAAAGATTTATATTTTACTTACCCATTTTTTAAAGCCCAAAGTCTAATGTATATGTATAGGTTGAATTTTGATTTGGGCCTAAACCGTTACTAGTTCACTACAATTTCAATCGGCCTTCAATTTGTCCTCCCTCACTCACTCCCTCGACTCTCGCTCTTGCCTCGCTCACGGAACTCACGAACAGAAACCGTCGCCTCACGGAACTCACGAACAGAAACCGATTCACGAATCGAAATCGCAATCGGCCTTGAGTGAACTAGCTCTCACTCTCTGCCTCTCTCGAGTCTCGACTATCGACGGCCGACCGGCTCTCGGCCTCTCGCTCTCTCGCTCTTGCATCTTGACTCTTGTGAGTTGTGAGTTGTGACTTGTGAGGTTAGGCTTTACTTATTTTATTTTTTATGTTTCTAAGTCTTGTTTGATTGCAAAACCTAAGTTTGAAGTTGTGACTTGGAGGTTAGGGACATACTTCACCCATTTGATGATTCTGTTCCGATTTGATTGTTTCTCAACTTTAATAATTCTATCGACTTTGGGTCCCTGTTGCATTGCGCTATGCCGTGTGCAGAACAAGGGATTCAAATCCAAAATTAATCAACAGAAACAGAGTTGCAAAAATCAAGTAAAAATATCTCGGAGAGTGACCTGAAGAATTGATTTTTGGAGGTAATCCTAAAATGGATGGATCTCCAAGAAGGCGTTTGATCCTTGCAGCATATTGCCTTCAAGGTGTTTGTGAAAATGCTTGACTGTAATTGGGTATGAGCCGTAGGGTCTAAACCAAGAATCATCTTTTTTACTCCTAATGGTTAATGATGCGTTTTACATTTATACTAGTCCTGGCACTTTAGACCAACTTGTGTGGCTCATATGGTAATAAACATCAACTTAGCCTATGAAGTGCTCACGCTTGACATTAGCCATGTTTAAGAACTCTTTTTAAGCATTATTCTGAGAATAAGAGGAAGCGAAAGCATGTTGCTTTAAACGGTACAGTGAGCACTCCGAATCATCATTTTCGAAATAGAGGATTGTCGGTGAGATGAAGACTTTTCGAAAGTTGCATTATAGAGAAAATGATGGTTGGGTTAATGACTATTCTCGCACTTCATATGTAAGTTACGTTTAACGAACTCTTTTGCATGTCTTCATCATTTTATAAATCACTAATGTTTATATATATGATTTTTATGTTCATAGGAGAATATGGTAGAGATTAAACGGCAAACTGAAACAACAGAAAATCCCCCAGGTGATCTAGAGATTATGCAACAAGTCTTAGGTAAAAGACCTACATATATTCGGGGATGGTCTAGGGTCCCGAGCACTAGGAGCGATTCTACAAGTTCGCGACATAGCACCGGTGCGTCAGGTCAATTGAGCCACAGTGAGATGTCTAATAGACTTGCTTCAACAGAGTCCAAGCTTGCTTCAACCAAATCCAAGCTTGCTTCAACAAAATCCGAGCTCTTTCTTATGAAGGATGAAGTCGCRGAGTTGCGACAAATGGTGAGGTCAATTATATCCGGCCGTTCAGTTCCAAGTTCATCTTCATTAACTGTTCAAGACCAACGTTCGGAGACTCAATATCGTTAAACATGCTATGATGATTTTGGATGTTTTTTGTTGATAAATTTAGACGATATATAAGCTAGTTGAATATTAAATTTGGATGATTCGTATAATAAGAAATTATATAACAAATCTATAAAAAGTTGTTTTGAGGTTTATTATTAATTTGTTCCGATTAATTTAATATTATTATTAGTTTAATTTTATTATTATAGTATATAT
>NC_037529.1:61655425-61658603 GCF_001531365.2 Cynara cardunculus var. scolymus
TTTTCCATTATCTTCTCTAAAAGTATCTTTTAGTAACTCTTACAAACCGTCACAAATATTTAAAAAGTGTCACTAATATATATACTTTTAGAGAAGCTTTTCCATTATCTTCTCTAAAAGTATCTTTTAGTAACTCTTACAAACCGTCACAAATACTTGAAAAGTGTCACTAATATATATACTTTTAGAGAAGCTTTAAATAAAAAGTTGACTAATCTTTAGAGAAGTTTTAAAAGTGTATCTAAAGCCTCAATTAAGCGTCTCTAAAGGCTAATAAAAACACACCCTCCGAAAACCCTCTCTAAAACCTTCACCTACCGTCACACAGAGAAGGTCTTTGACAAAATTGAAAAACTTATCTAAAGGCTTTAGAGAAGCTTTTAAGACTTTTAAGTACAAAACAAAAGCTTCTCTGAAGGTGATTTTTCTTGTAGTGATATGACTTATGGATGATGTTACAACGGTTTTAATGTAGTTCCAACGGTTCTCATTAATTACGCGTACCCAACATTTTCCTTACTTATTGCCGATGTCATGTTTAGCTATTCACATGCATATGATGTTACAAGCATCCAACTTTCCATCAATGCATGGGATGGATCGTCACAAACTCTCCCACTTAAATTCATCACCTTCTATCATGTGGGATTCACCTAATATGTTACCATTACCTTATAGGGACTCATCATGGTTCTCTGAGCGGTTGACATAGCTCTTGAGGGATCAAACTCGGGACCTGTCCTGTGTTTAAACAAAGTCATTCTACCCTTTAACAACTGATCAGCTATACGCCAAAGGTTTTACATATAAAGTTAAATCTTATATTAATTTTTAGATGAAAGTGTTTAATAAACTTTTAAGAATGCAAAAAGACTATTGATATAATTGTCAAAATAGTTCGTTTAATACTAGTGTTTTCTTCTTGACAAATTCAATAACAAACTTTAAAAGATCCCACGACCATGAGATCAAGTTGATATATCAAAAAACCCGTTTTGGTTTGAAAAGGGGACAAAAACGTGAATAGTATGGACATGTTCGGTATACAAGTTAATTTATTTTTTGAGTTGTTTAAGATTTTTATTTGAACGATAGAAAATAGTTTATAAGTTTTTATTATTATTTTTTTTCAATTAAACCTCTGATTAATATTAAGTGTTATTTTTTTAATAAATTATAAATTAATATTAATTTTAAGACTATAATAATTAATTTTTATTGTATATTGTTCACTAATATTCGTTATTAATTGTTTTGATTTATTATTAATTTTATCAATTATTTTACGTAACACCCCATATCATACATTGCATGTAACACATATTTCATACAAAAGAAATACATGATATTATCCCATTCAGGTCCTTTAGTACAAGAATCTATTATAACCAAATACAAGGTCCAAAAATTCAAATACATTTCTTGTACTAATCAATCAAAACTGTACATCAAGACAGATCTTCAAGCAGAAATGCATATAGGAAAATATTACATTTTCCCTTTYCCYTTACCGTCCGTACCTCCTGCAACACATAGTTAAAATCACAAAACGAGGGTTAGACCGAAAGGTCTAGTGAGTTACCCTTTTATGTTATTGCAGGGTGAAATCACCAAAACCTTTATGGAAAACAACCTTTCATATATATATATATATATATATATATATCAAATATATGAACAAATAGGGACATAATACCAGATCATTTTCACATTTTAAGCAAAGCTTTCAACTATTCAAATCTCATACTTTTGAACCAATCAGGTTTCACATAATGCCACTTTTAAACATTTTCTAATCAAACAAGGTTTATATAAAGTTTCAGGCCAAACCTGATATTTTCTCCTCAATAAGATCCAGACTATGATTTCCAATAAGAACCTTGATTCTAAATCTTTAAATCACAAAGAAATAAAGATTCCAGACCATGGTAATCTTAAGGGATATAATAGAAAAAGTTATATCATACAACACACATACAAATGCCACCCTTATATACAAATGTACACATCTCCTTGATATGCCACCCTTATCCCATGGTACACTTCTCCTTGATATGCCACCCTTATTTCTTCATCAAAACATTTCATAAAAATAATTCGAAATAAACCGCAGCCATTGGAATTATTATTAATCCAAAATCATTTATATCAAATCTTCATTTTATGATAAAATAACAATTTCTATTATTTAAACACAAGGCACAACTCAAATCCGGTCAACCTGGGCTTTTCCGGACTTCATCTCCGGTCAAGTCTTGGCCGGTTTATCAAATCCGGACAATTTATCGCCCAAGACTTGTCCGATTTAACACTTAGAATAAATYCCAACACCTTTGTCTGGATAACAAGTCCGGACAATACATCGCCCAAAGCTTGACCGATTTAAAAATAATCCGGTCACCATATGGTCGTATTCCTACTTTTCAGTTCAAAATGATAACCATTCTTACCAATCATAACCCGTTTGACACTTAACCGGTTTAAGACTAAACCGTTCAACACCTGAGCGATTTAAGGCTTAATCGCCCAACCCTTGACCGATTTATAAATAATCCGGACAAACTTTGTTCGATTTAAACTTAATCCGATCAACCTTTACCCGGATAAAACCCTTAAGCGAATAACTGATTTCTTTCCAATAATAAATAACATTCAAATAAAACCAGTAACAATTTTTATGCAAAAAGGTTTAGAAACCACTCACCTTAACAAGCCTTTTGAAACCAAACACTTGAAATCATGCACTTGCAATCCGGTCAACTCTTTCTCTTTAAATCGCCTACTTTTATCAAAATAGCAAGAAGAGAAATATGGAGGCTTCAACCTCCTTTTATACCATTCTATAACAAGAAGGCGGCTAATCCATGTGCACGCATACCCACAAACCATGCACACATACATATATACCTATGCATATATACACATATATCATGCATTTATATATATATATATATATATATATATCCAATTAATGCACAATTCAACATACCAGCATGATCAAACGTATCAATTTATCATGCTGTCACGTAATCATTTAATCAGATATAAGCACACATTAATTACCTTGGGTGATAATCAGGATCCGGTTATCACATTTTATATTATTATTTGATATATTAAATCGTTAGAAAACAAATACAATAATTTTAAAAATTTCTTTATAAATTAATTAAGATAT
>NC_037529.1:61658673-61686997 GCF_001531365.2 Cynara cardunculus var. scolymus
ACACGTCCAATTAATAACATATATATATAATAAATAAAATTGAAAATATATTAACTTATATTACTTAATTTTCTTACCATCTCATTTATATTGATTAGCATATTATATTATTAGTAATTTGTTTTAAATATATTATAAAATATTAACATTTAATTAATTATATAACATGTACTTTTTGTCATTTTATATTTTTCAACTAACTTATTAATTAGGTTTTTTTTTTTTAACCGTGATTAGTTGATTGTAACACCTCATTTCATATTTGCATATAACACATATTTCATATAACATGGAAATTAAATATTTACACATTGGTTCCAAATATATATAAAATGCTTACACCCAAAAGTAGCTACAACTTTTTCATATATATCCAATACAAGACTTGTAGAAATAATAAGATTTCAAATATGAGTAATAACATCTTCATAAAATCCATACATGTAAAGCAATCATGACATCTTCACATTTCCCTTTTCCTTTATTCTCCGATTGTGCCCGGCATGTAATGTCATTTTAAAACACAAAATGAGGGTTATTCCATAAGGTCTAGTGAGAAGTCATTTTTGATTGCTATTACAGGGTGAAAATCATCAAAAACACTCTTATAAATCCCATATTTGTATAAATAACAATTAAACAGTGTTTTATCAAAACAAATTTTTTTTATCACATCATATAGATGAGACAACCTCCTTTTTATTGCATTAATCCCATGAAATACCAAAGTCATCAAATTTAAACATAAAAATACCAACTTGTCGCATCTCATTAATGCGATCACAACTTTATATATCGCACCATATCAACTTGTCGCATCATATAGATGCAATATAATTTTTCCTCGCATCAATTACATAGTTTGTCACATCTTAGTGATGCGATAACTCCTCTTTTTCGCATAATAGGAATGCGATAAATCCATCTCCTCACATCACAAGGATGCGATAAAAATACTCTTTTCGCATCTCATTTATGTGATAACCTTATTCCTCACATCATAGTCATGTAATAAAATTATCTCATTTCATCATATGATGCGATAACCACACTCATCGCATCATGAATATGCGATAACAGTTCTCATGTAATCAAAGTCTCACTTTTAACATACTGAAGGTTTTGTCACCCTTATCCCAGTATAAGTCTCTTTTGATTATGTCACCCTTATTCCAACTAATTGCTAATTACATATCAAAACATAAAATCATGCTAAAAATAACATATAAACATTTTCAAACTCATGTATGAAACCATACGGTTTCTTCACCAAAAACATATCAAATGATGTTTATAAAAATAAAATTCATCTTGAAATGACACACTAGATGAAGATAATAACTCAATAGCAACGACAATTAAGAGCAAATAGTCGGAGTCATCTTCCTTTTGCTTATGTTTTATCGAACCTGAGTAAAATACACGCACCTTCTTTTTCTCTTTTTAAATTACTCCCAAAACAAAAGAAAATATCATGGCACATATAAACACATATATGCATTTTTAAAATATGAGGGGTGATGGATTTTAATTATTTTAAGTATATTTTCAAAATAATCCCTCAACTTTCTTCCATTAATCAAAATCAACCCCAAACTTTAATAATCTTTAACCCAATTATCACATTGATCATCTAACTTATCAGAACATCTTCAACATATTCTTTAAAATAGACAAAATGAAGTTATTGTTATATATCCATTTTACTCTAACAGATGCTCTATATAGATTTCTAAAATTGAGAAAACTAAAGGTAAATTCAAGTTTAAAAAATCCTTTAAAATTTAATGTATGAAGAGAGAAATTAATTCTTATTCATTTCGATCAATAGATTGGATTATTGCTAATTTATATAAAGTCTTTTTAAAAAGTATATTGAAATATTTTAATAATATTATTAATGTCGAAAGCTTTAAAATAGAAAATATAGTAAAATTAAATATAACTCTTTTTAAAGATTTTGTTTTTTGATTTATTATTTTAAAAAATTATAATAGACAAATATCTTTTGGATTTTGCTTTGGGAAATTGACTAAAATGATAAGTTTATATATCATACGCTAACAAAATAATCACTTTTCATACCTTTTTTGAAAAATAACTAACAAAATCACCCTTGGCGGGAGATTTTTACCAAATAGGGGCGATTTTGACCAGAAGGTATGGAGGGGTCTCACATGTATCTGATTTGCGGGATAATAGTCAGATATTATACCTGATTTTGTGGGGGCGATTTTGATCTTTTTTTTGTCTTCTAGTGAAAATAACTTTTGACGGAACGATTTCACACATTTGGGGTGATTTTTACCGGTATGGGCAATTTGAAAAAATTGAGAATTTAATTATCGTATATAAATATTACTCCATTTATTTCAAAATAAATGTCTATATATCTATTTATATTTCTCCAACTTATAAAATATAAATAAAGTTATAAATTTAAATTTAACAACATATCATGAAAGGCTTGTGAATTATAAATAAATTTAAATAAAAATTATTGAAAAATAAAATAAAAATTATTTATTGTTAAATTAGTAAACATTTAAACATTAAAGCAACCATGTTTTACAAATGATTAATTTAATTGTGTATCAATTATATGAGAATAAAGAACATGATATTGATCATAGTAAATATCGCCATGCATGAATGCATAGTCACCACTTCATTATCTAAAAGGCCATGCCTATTGGCAACCCGGCAAAAGTAGAAAATGTAAGAAATAAGTAATAACTCAGTGTTCATAAATACACAAAATGAGTGAGTAAACGTAGCGTTGGGTTGTAAAGCGAAAACAACCATGCATACCTCATTGGCATGTGCCGATCTAGTTCTCACTGATCAATAGTTGAACTTCGTACTTCCTAATGGTGAATCGGACATGATCAAGATCACGAGGTGCACCAAATCCGTACAATCTCTCTTTTTTCCTTCCTTCATACCACTGTTTGCGCTCGTAAATCTGCATCAACACGTGGATTAGCGGTGATGCCCTCCGCATAGCCTTGAATTATACTGTACTGATACACGTACATCCTACAATACGTGTAAATAGAAAACCTAATGGGTATTTAAAAAAAATCAGTAACATAACCACTATAAATTGAACATTCAATCAACCCTAATATTTTCTCAAAAATTTACAAACCAAACCATGATAAATGAATCTTGATGTTAGCGTAACAATTATGAAGTAAACAAAAATAGCTTCAGTAGTTGTCCAAACATGGCCACTATTAAATGAAGTAAACAAGAAAATAACCAAAATCAAAACATAAGCGAAGATTGCAGAACTCATGACACGATCGACACTCGCCTCCTCACCGGCATAGGAGATGACTTGAGGCGGGGCAGAGATGGTGCGAGAGCACTGGCAATAGGGACTCTGGCAACGTCAATGGGGGCACTGATGGAGACAGTGACGGATCCAGGAAATTAATGGGATGGGGGCATGTTGAATGGGACTTGGGGGAGGGAAGCATATGGTCATATGAGACTGGGGAAACCATGTAAGACGAGGATGGAAATAGAAAATTTAAGCTATTCAACAAAAGTTTTTGGTTTTTTACTAGGGGGCCTTTCCCGAGTGCTTAAACACTGGATCCGCCCTGGATGGAGAGAAATATGCATATTTAGGTTTACCAACATAGATGGTTGCTGTGTGATGAAGACCCAATTTTCCTTCTTTTTTTAAAAGTTTAAAATCCGTTTTTACCACCGTAACATGCTATCAGTCATTTTTATAGGTCAAAAGAACCAATTTAATCGGTTTCAGTAAATGCATGGACTTATTTGTTTAAGAAGTTGTGTAATGACTCAATAATTAATCACGATTAATATGAAAGTTGGTTGGACTTTTCAGACTTCTACTTGTTATAAGTAACCCATTTTCATAAACATTGCTTGAAAATAAACCCTTCTTTTTGCAAATGACTCATTAAATTATGCCTACAATAATACGTATATTATTAAAACAAACCATGGGATTAGGGGTGACAATGAGTCAAGTTGGGTTGGGTTCGACTTCAACCCATTTATTAAACAGGTTGAAATTTTCAACCCAACCCAACCCAACCCAACCCATTTAATTAAATGGGTTGAGATTTTGCAACCCAACCCAACCTGTTACTTAAATGGGTTGATAACGGGTTGATCTGTTTACGATTTTCTTAACCAACCTGTTAAATAAATGAGTTGAACATAGGTTGACCCATTTAATTTTAAAATTTTAAATAAAAAAAGAACTAGACTATTTAACTTTTTTTGAATAAAACATAACACAACCACAAATACAACCAAATTGTTCAAATTTTGAATAAAACACAACCACAACAAATATATTGTTCAAAATAAGTTGAATTTTTTTAAATTCTAAGTAACTCGACTTCCACTTTCATCAACCCTAATTTCACTCTCGGTATTACTTTCTTTTTTATCTTCTATCTTCTCTGTCATGATTGCAATACATAGCGCCTCAAGATGCGATTCCATTTGTACTACGTATAAATTAAATTACAAGTTAGGAACTGTTTGATTCTATCAACAAAACACAAGCGGAAGTAGGAAGATCCTTTATTTTAGCTCCGCAAGGGTGAATGACTCTGCTATCGCTCAAGCCTCAACGCCTCAACCTCAAACCTCAAACCGGAACCAACCGAAATCTTTGATTGGAGAAGGTAGAACTCAAAAGAAGGGGCGAAGATTGATAACATCGACCGAAGAAAATGAAGCATTGAAGACGCGAGACTCATGATACTAAATTACTGATATTGTATGAAGGATTGAAAATTGAAGCGTCGTTTAACTCGTGAGTTGTGATACTAAAAGTTTGGCCAATATATTTAAGAAGAAACAAAATAAAAAATAAAAAATTAATATAATAGATATAATCTTAAGAATAAAATAAATTTATATAATATTTTAAGTGGGTTGAAAACAGGTCAAAAAATTCAACTCAACCCAACCCATTTATTTAAATGGGTTGAAAATCTCAACCCAGTTAATTTTGGGTTGAGTTCGGATCGGATTAACGAGTTAGGTATTTTTTTGCCACCCTACATGGGATATGTGCTGGCATGAGGCTTATAAAAACGGACGTATCTCGAGATATGAAGACCAAACAAAAATTAAACCATGCTTTGCATTTCCTCTCCTGCTTTACGATGCCCCTCATTTGGCAAAACCAAAACTCAACATCATCATATACTCCCACGAGCCATTGTAACAGGACTGCAGGTGACCACCAATCACCACCATGCCATCATCCACTCAATGCCATCGGAAAAAGTTGAGATCATCAAGTCACTCGAGCCCTGGGTTGCACAATCCATCCTCCCTTTCCTCAAACCAACAGATGAGTCCTGGCAGCCTAGTGACTTCCTACCCAACTCTTCTCAGCCATTCGATCAATTCATCACCGAGGTGCAGACCCTCCGTGACTGGTCAGCCATGTTGCCCGATGACTACCTTGTGGTTCTTATAGGTAATATGATCACAGAGGAGGCTTTGCCGTCATACGAGACCCAGCTCAACACCTATGATGGGATCCGTGATGAGACTGGAGCTGATACGAGCCCTTGGGCCACATGGACACGAGCTTGGACTGCAGAAGAGAACCGGCATGGTGACTTGCTTCGTACTTATCTATATCTTTCTGGTCGGGTGGATATGTTGATGATAGAGAGGACCATCCAGAATCTGATTGCTTCCGGCATGGTTAACATATGATGCTTCCTACTATTTGTTTTGAATCAAAATCCAGCTAAAATTTGATTAAAATAACTCATCAAGTGGTAAGTAATTGATTTGAATCACAGTTAATTATATATTCCTACAGGACCCAGAAGCAGAGAATAATCCCTACTTGGGCTTCGTATATACATCCTTCCAAGAAAGTGCCACCTTCGTGTCACATGGAAACACTGCACGTATAGCAAAGGAGAAGGGTGATCTTGTGCTTGCTCGCATATGTGGCATCATTGCATCTGATGAAAAGCGTCACGAGAAGGCCTACATCAAAATAGTCGAGAAGCTACTTGAAGTGGATACCACGACTGCCATGCTAGCAATTGCGGATATGATGCGAAAGAGGATCACAATGCCTGCTTATCTCATGAATGATGGGCATGATGCATCTCTATTTAGCCATTACTCTGCAGTATCCCATCGTCTCGGGGTCTACACCGCAGGTGATTACGCTAATATTTTGGAGTTTTTAGTGCAACGATGGAGGCTGGAGAAGTTGGAGGCGCTGACGAGCGAAGGACGACGTGCACAAGAGTACGTGTGTGGGTTAGCACCAAGGATCAGGAAGTTGCAGGAGCGTAGTCATGAGCGGGCTCAGAAAATGAAACAGCATGGTGTGAAGTTTAGCTGGATTTTCAATAAGAAGGTCATGCTGTAGAGTGATCGTACTTGAATGATTATTTAGCCTTGTGAACGAGAATCTGAATCTTGAATGGTTATTGACAGAGAATTAAAATCGAAAAATAAATATATTAAAATAAATGATACCTTTTTCTACTTTTATGCTAGATTTCTGTTAAGTCAATAATTGCATGTGCACGAGCATATTTTTTAAAGGTGTTTTGGTCTGTTTGCTTTCATCTTTCCTGCTTATTCATCTTCATTTTAACAACTTCTTCATCTTTTAGCTTCTATCATCTTCTTCGTTATTATTTTGGTAAATTGAAACTTATTAAACACAATAACATCCAAAGATCAAATAAAAAGAAACCAAAATCAATTGGAATAGTGGAAATTAAGCTTAATTTTTGCCCGGAATATGCAAAATATGTTCCATGTTGATACTCTTGAAAATATGCTTTAACTTCAAAAGTCGTCCCAAAATACCCATGCTACTTAATCCAAAGTATACTTAATGTGGTCCACTTCTCTTTCCGTGCTTATTTCGATAACAGTCGCAAAGGATGATTGATAGGAAATCGATCATTTAGATATCTTTAAGACGGCTACATTGAGCTTTTCGGCTTATTTTTCTCACGATGGTCTCGAAATTGTCTTTATATACAATCTTAACTCCCTATAAAATTAATATCCATTTGCAAGATTGCAATCAAGAGATATATTCATTGCTATGTCATTAAACATTCTTCAATAAAAGACATGTGGCAGAGAAAAAAGGAGATTTTTTATGACTTGATCATTCCTCTTAATTAAGAACAATATGAGTAGTATAGTCATTTTCCTTGTACAAACATTGAGCAGTAGTAATTCCTCTCACGAGTAACCCAATGGTGAGTTACTACGCTCATTGTCCTCCCCATGGGTAGTAGGTAGTAATTCCTGTTACGCATATTGCATTAGGATCGCATCACTACGTTCCCTAATAAGAATAGGAGGTCTTCGGAAAATGCACTAGCTACGGGTGCATGAGAGTGTACAAAATGCGCAGTTCCACTACTCCGTTTTGTTATGTTCTATTTTTCGGACTGCGTTAACAAAGATCACTTGAACCTTGTTATAAATCTATTTCCTGTATTTCTTTCATACATTAATTTGTACAAGTTAATTTGATGTGTTTGATAACCATTTGATATCTACTTGATATACTTTAAAATTCAAACATATATGTATTACCTCGATACGTTCAATAACTGTTGTTGCATGTGTCATTAATTATATGCATTACAAGATTTAAATTTACAAAATTTTGCTTAAACCAGAAAAGAGGCAAGTAGAGAGAAGATTTTTTAGAGAGTCATGTTGGATATGAATCTGGGTTGTACTAATAATTCTGATAATCCATTAATTTCACAGAAGCCATAGGACAGAGTATATGTACAGATACATACACAGACCGAAGGGATGCAACCCTTCAATACCAACATACGATACTTATCATATGACAGTTAATTAACTGTCATATGTAGACTTAACAAAAAATAACTACCGTTTAATATATAACGGCTATAATAACTAGCTTATATTTCAACACACCCCCTTAAGCTAGTAATTGTGAAACTCCCAATCTTCCTCACATGTTTGCAAAGCTTCCGATCTGAAGTGCCTTTGTAAAGCAATCTGCCAATTGTTCCTTTGTTCCTCAAGAGACCACTGTCACCTCACCATTATACACTAATTCACGGATAAAATGATACTTAATGCGTATGTGCTTGCTTTTACCGTGATATACAGGATTTTTGGTTAAAGCTATTGCAGAGCGGTTGTCACAGTAGATAGTCGTAGGATCACTTTGTGTATGTTCTAGTTCTAATAACAGAAACCTTAACCATAAGGCTTGACACCCAGCTGTTGACAGAGACATATATTCTGTTTCTATAGATGACAAGACAACCACGTTTTGCTTTTTGGATTGCCAAGATACTGCTCCCGATCCTAAGTTAAAAAGATAATCTGCTGTGCTTCTTCCATCATCAAAGTTTCCACCGAAATCACTATCACTATAACTCGTTAGTTTGAAATCCAGTACCTTAGAATAAGTGATGCCATAGTTGAGAGTTCCTTTTACATACTTGAGAATCCTCTTTCCTGTCTCCCAATGACAGTTTTTAGGTGATTCCATGAACCGGCTAATTATACTAACTGAGAACACCAAATCAGGTCTGGTAGCAGTTAGATACATGAGACTTCCAACCAGGCTTCTATAGATACTAGGATCAACCTCTTTCTCCCTGCTTTCTTTTGATAATTTTAACCCAAACTCCATAGGTGTACTGACAGAATTACATTCAATCAGGTTAAATTTATTTAACAGGCCTTGAGCATACCTTTGTTGAGAGATCATGATTTTCTCATTTTCTTGTCTTACTTCGATTCCCAAAAAGTAGTGAAGAAGTCCCATGTCTGTCATATCGAACTCCTCTTTCATCGAATTCTTGAATTCTTCAACCATTTTTGAAGAATTTCCTGTAAAAACTAAATCATCCACATATATGCATACAATAAGCATCATACCATCAGTCCCTTTTGTAAACACAATATGTTCTTGAGGGCATTTTTTGAAAACATTGCTTTGAAAGTAGCCTACAATTTGACTGTACCAAGCACGTGGTGTTTAAGCCCATATAAAGCCTTCTTTAGATGACATACTTTGTGTTCCTCTCCTTTCTTCAACCTTCTGGTTGTTCAATATACACATCCTCTTCTAGCCTTCCATTTAAGAAAGCTCATTTCACATCCATCTGATGTACTTTCCAGCTGTGTTGAGCAGCAATGGCAAATACTAATCTCATAGTTTCCAACCTTATAATTGGTGCAAACACTTCTTGGTAATCAATGCCATACTTTTTCTTGTAACCTTTAACTACTAACCTTGCTTTGTGCTTGTCGATTTCTCCTTTCTCATTAAGTTTTGTCTTGTAAATCCATTTGACTCCAATTGGCTTGTGACCCTCTGGTAGATCCACTAATTCCCAGGTATCATTCTTTAAGATGGCTTCAATTTCTTTATCCATTGCTTCTCTTCATATCTTCTTTTGAATGGCATCTTCAAATAGCAAAGGGTCTGCATTAAAAAATAGAGCAAAGTCTGCTACATCATTGAAGTCTATCCTCCTTGTAGTGTTGTAGATGTCATTTAGGCTCATATAACCTCTCTTAGGTGGACTTTCTGAGGAGGACTCTTGAAGGTCTGATCTTTGCACATCATTCTCACTTATTGGTGATTTTGGACTTTGACTATCTTGACTTGAAGTTGCTGGAGTAGTATTCTGATTAGCATCACTTGTAGCTGTTTCCTTTGATGCTTCTGTTCCACTCATATCTTGGATAATGTTATCATTTGAATTTGAAGAATCATCCCATGCCTTTCCTTCCTCAAATATCACATCTCAACTAATAATAGTCTTCTTAGTGATTGGATTGTAGAGCTTATAAGCTTTTGATCGTTCACTGTAACCAACTAAAATGGTTCTTTCTGATTATTCTTCCAACTTGCTCCTTTTCTGGTCTGGTACATGTGCATATGCTAAGCAACCAAATGTCCTTAGATGTGCAACAGTTGGTTTACGGCCACTCCAAGCCTCTTGAAGAGTCATATTTGAAAGGCTTTTAGTGGAGGTTCTATTTAGTAAATAACATGCACATAAAACAGCTTCTGCCCAATACTGATCACCTAAACCTTTGCTTTTTATCATGCTTCTGGCTTTATAAATAAGAGTTCTGTTTACTCTCTCTGCCACCCCATTTTGCTGAGGTGTATATCTGGTAGTCACTTGGTGGTGGATGCCATTTTCTTTTAGAAAGTCCAAAAAATAAATGGCATTGTATTCACCACCCCCATCAAATCTAAAAGTCTTGATTTGGTGTCCACTTTGTTTCTCAACAAATAATTTGAAGGTTCTAAAAACATCAAGTACTTCTGATTTTTCCTTTAAGAAGTAAACCCAAAGTTTCCTACTAAAATCATCCATAAAGGTGAGTAAATACCTATTTCCAGAAATGGAGGCTGTTTTCATAGGACCACATACGTCTGAATGAATAAGCTCAATTGGCTTATGGGCTCTCCATGCCTTTTCTTGAGGAAACGGTTCTCTTGACTGTTTTCCAAGTATGCAGGCTTCACAGTGATCATCTATCTTGTTGATGTTAGGCAATCCCMATACCAAGTTGTGYTTATGSATAAAGCTTAGATAACCGAAATTAACATKTCCAAACCTTTGATGCYAYAAAAGGGAATTYTGTTTGGTAGTCAAGTTGAATGAGAATAAGGTGTCTCCTTTGAAATTCAGAGGAAACATCTTATTTGTGGTCATATTTATTCTTCCAAGCAGAATCCCATTCGGGTCTCTTATTTCACAAGTATTGTTTTTGAAGTGAACATCATACCTTTTTTGAAGGAGCTGTCCCACACTGAGAAAACTGTGTTTTAGATCAGGAACAAAGTATACATTTGATATTTTCTTGTGTCCTATCTTGGTGTCAACTGTGATCTCTCCAATTCCTTGAACAATTAATCTTTTGTCGTCTCCTGTTCTCACTTCTCGTTTATGACTTTCATCTAATTGAGTAAAGAGTGCCTTGTTGTTTGTCWTGTGGTTACTACACCCRCTATCTATGTACCAARTATCATCTGTTGATACTTCTAAGGTGTTGAGTATCATGAACATCGAATCATCTTCATTATTGGTTTCTATGTTTAAGAAAGTAGATCCTCTTTCTTCTGCGATTCGTTTTCTACAGTATGTGGCTATGTGCCCAAATTTTTGGCAATATAGACATTGAAGAGGTGTTGTATCCCTTTGAACCTGTCTTTGTTATCATATTGCTGAGTTTTGTCAAAAGTTTTTCCTTTTTCTTGTTCATCTGCAGAGTGTAATTGAAAGGCTTGTTCAAATGGTGAGATGTCAAATTGTCTCATCCTCAATTCATGTGATTGTAGGATTCCAAGATGATTTTTGAGTGACATGAAATCCAAGTCTTTAGATTCCTCAATTGCAACTAGTATGTATTCAAACTTTCGTGTGAGGCTTCTAAGAATTTTCTCGACAACCCTTTTGTCTTCAATATTTTCACCATTTAATCTTAATTGATTGAGTATCAAGACCGTACGATTGTAGAATTCTTCCATAGTTTTTGAGTCTCTCATCTTGAGTGCATCAAATTCACATCTCAAGGTTTGTAATTTCACTAGTTTTACTCTATCTTCTCCTCTGTATGTCCTATAAAGCATATCCCATGCCTCTTTTGCAGATTTTGAGAAGTGATGCATTCGAAGATAATTTCATCCACTGCCTGGTAAATTATGTGCAAAGCTTTTTTATCCTTCTTTAAATTTCGCATGTCTTCTTCTTGTTCTTCGGAAATTTCGCTGAATTGATCAGGATATTCACATCCTTGATCAATCACGTCCCATAGTTCCTGGGATTCAAATAACACCTTCATTGAATGCTCCAGTGATAATAATTTTTCCCATTCAATCTTGGGATTTGATTGTTTAACGGATTGATTGATGTCGAAGCCATGTGTATATGGCTCTGATACCACAATGTTGGATATGAATCTGGATTGTACTAATAATTCTGATAATCCATTAATTTCACAGAAGCCATAAGACAGAGTATATGTACAGATACAGACACAGACCGAAGGGATTCAACCCTTCAATACCAATAGACGCTACTTTTCATATGACAGTTAATTAATTATCATTTGTAAACTTAACAGAAAATAACTACCGTTTAATATATAACGGCTATAATAACTAGCTTATATTTCAACACGTTAGTGGTTAAGCTAAATGTTTGTGTTGTTATATTTTGTACTAGCATTACTACTCAACTGAACCAACTAAGCTCAAAACGAACTAATATATTAAAACTGTAATCTAATTATAGTTCCATGAATGGCTAATGCAGTTTTCTTTTTCAATGTGTCCTGAGATACACATGTGTCATGAATAAAAGGAATGGTACCAGGTAGAGATTGCAAATTCCACTCATAGATAGAATACTGAAAACGCTTAAGCTAGCAAGGGAACATAGAAAAAGAGGAGAGAGAGAGAGAGAGAGAGAGAGAGATAGAGCGAGAGAGAGGGGGAGAGAGAGAAGCGAGATCATCGAAGGGCCGATCAGGAAGAACTCGTCACTTGTCAATGACTCCTTGGGGAGGGGGGAAGCCATCAACTCCGTTCTTACCAACTTCCTGCTGGATTTGAATGAAGCAAGTCCGTGGGGACTGTTTCGCAAGTATGAGAAGCTGGTAGATGTGTACATTGCCAAGGAAGATGAATGTTTTTTTAGGAAGTTTGGATTCGCTAGATTCTTGGGAGTAGGATATGCGAAGAATCTAGAGAGGGAACTCGACCAACATTTGGATTGACTCTTATCACGTTAGAGTCAACATATCTAAATTTAGAAAGGAAGAGAGAAGTAGAGTGTTCAAAGCACTGGAAACGGTCGTCCGAGAAATCAGCAGTTGAGCCTTATGACAAAAGCAGGAAAGATGATTCGAGTAAGCAAATGAGAGGTTCGGCCTCAAGATCTTTTGCGGACGTCGTCAAACAAGGAAGGCAAGTTAAAGTTGATACAAGTAATGCAACAAGTAAAATAGGACAAGTTAAAGAGAACGGGTTGGCCGTAGTTCACCAGTTAATATCATTCTACCTGTAGGCATGAAAAAGAGGATGGATAATACCCTCATTGTGGAAGTCCTTACTAATGCATCTTAACTATCACTCTATTAGTTTGTCTTTTACTTTCAACACATCTATATATATAATGATTTTTTATCACAACCACACTCAAACCAAAAAAATTCTCTCTTAAAAAGAAATGACAACAAATATTGAGATAGTTCAGATAGGTATTTTTAGTGGAGGTTTCTGGCGTTTAGTTAACGGGATGGTAGATTATATTCAAGAAACTCAAAAGGTGGTCATGTTGTTGTTGGTACACCTAGCTAACATATTCAGGTTTGATTAGTTATTAAGCGAGAAAATTGAACTTACCAGATTTACATAAGGTTAACGTATATATCTCCTTTATCTAGTGCGGTTTTCAAGTTATTTAACATTGAGGATGTGAGAAATTTTCTAGCTATTGGTATGGAAATTTCACCACAAGCCCTTAGATTATATGTTTGTGATCGTGGTGATGGAAACAATCAACCCAACCCAAGCCAAGATATAGTTCCAGTCACTCTGTTTGGGTCAGGACACCCCTAGTATATACTTCCACTCTTTTCGTATAAGCCGAACCAAAGGCAAGAGACAGTTCTAGTTACTCCATATGAGCTAGGTCACAACCAATAGATACTTCCACTCATTCCATACCCGTGATTGCAAAGTGATGAGACAGCTCCGAGCACTTACATATCAGTCATACCAAAATCAGTATCAACCATTTCAAACTCCATATGAAGCATACCAATCTCAGTATCACCTGTTTCAAAGCCAGGGGACGTACATAACTCCATATCATTCGTACGAAACTCTATACCAGTCGTACCAAACTCTATATAAGTCATATGAAAATCGTCCGACATACCAATACCATGATCTACCACTGATTATGGCATATCGTGTTTTCAAAATTCCTGCCAAAGAATATGAGGCCAATTAGATAACATCAAAAATGCATCCGAGAAATATAAAGTTGATTAAGATCCTTATTATGGGGCTATTTTTGGAATTGTTTGTATCATCCCAATATAGATAAATATTTAGGGATACAATGAGATGATAGTGATACCTAACTAGACGAGGAAGATAAAGAAAGTGTTGATGGGGGTAATATCAGTGGTCCGGTTGGTTGTAATTTGTTTTGGGGCATGCCTACCCATTAATAACGCCGATCCTTATTGTGAAGCCTAAAGAATCGGTTGTCAATTATCAACGTTCTAAATGTGTGAAAGTTGGACACATTCAAAGTGTAAAGAAGATTTGAAACTAGCCCTAGGATTAAAATGTCTTGAAGAGTGTTAGCAGATGAAAAGTGGCCGATCTATACGATCTAGGTTTGAAGTGGTATGTTTATGTGAAAAGTGCAAATGGCGAATAAAAGCAACCGTAGTTGACAGTATAAATTTGTTCCTAGTTCGTATATTTAAGGACATATGCACATGTTCATGAAAGCAAGTGTATCCCAATCACCATCAAGCAAACAAGAAAGTGTTCGGTCATATATTGAAAGATGTAATGAATGACATTAGTAGAGTATACAAGTGTAACACCTCCAAACACCACATTTGCATATAACACATATTTCATTACATAGAAATATAGTTTACATCACAAGGTCCCACTAGTACAAGGATTCTTATATGAACAAAATCTACATATGAAAAATTCTCCAAAATAAATCATGTACTAACAAACGAAATACAACATGTATCTTCAAAACAAGCCATCAAAAGCAGATCTTCAAAAGCAGATAACAGGTTAGGAAAATAATCACATTTTCCCTTTCCCCTTATTATCCCTGGACCCTGTCATTCCTGCACCGCATATTTTAAAGACAGAAAATGAGGGTTAGACCAGAAGGGTCTAGTGAGTAAATCCTTTCCTTGCATATGCAGGGTGATGAACACCAAAATATGATAAAGTAACTTCGCTTAGAAATATTTTGCAATACAAACAAATGATGCAGTTCACAATAACATGTATAATAGGACATACCCAAGAATCTCTCAATTCTATAAAATACCTCTGCTTAAAGATCCAACGTTCCCAATATGAAACAAATATTGTAACCAAAACTCCTTGAATCATCAGACCATTCATTTGTAAATATTATTAGAAAAGATTTAAGGCAATACTTGCATGTTATGACAAACCATTTTCCCTTCTCAATAACGTCTAAATTATTATTTCTAATAGGAATAATATCTTTAATTCATCAGGTCACAAAGAAATGATGACTTAAAGTTATTAAATCCAATTAATAATAATAATAAGAGTTATAATAATATCCACATATGATAATGCCACCCTTATTCCAAGTACACCTCTCTTTGATATTCCACCCTTATTCCTCCATCAAAACAGAGCTACTTATCATAACAGACATAAGTCACCACGTCTGAAAGTATCCATTCCCAGTTCCAAGCCAGAACAGACAAAAGTCACCACGTCTGGGGGAACTACCTCTTAAAACAAGTTTCATACCAAAACAGACTTACATCACCACGCTTGGTAGAAACATATCTTTTCTTTTAAAAGATATAAAATATCCATAATTTAAATCCATTAGTAATTCACTAAATTATAGAATTCCAATAAAATTTAACACTTAATATTTTCATTAAACTAATGTCCGGATAAGATATCCGGACAAGTAATCCGATCAACAGTCCGGTCAACAATCCGGTCAATATACTTGTCTGCTTTACTAGTAGTTCGCATAACTCTTGAGCGATGTAAGGCTAAACCGCACAATACTTGGTCGTATTCATACTTCTCCATTCAAAAACCTTTATCCGGTTTACATAGTTCAAATTTTCACTAACACCCTAAATCGCACAACACTTAGGCGATTTATAGATAAATCGAATAACTCCTAAAAGTAATCCGGACAAGCCTTGCCCGGTTTATACTTAGTCCGGTCACCCTTTGTCTGAATAAACCCAAATCGCACAAAATCAGGTTTTTAAGAATAATACACAGTTCTATCTATAGTAATAATCAAATCTTTTTTTAAAAGAGTATTTTAGAAACCACTCACCTTTTTGCAAAAATTCAGATTTTTTTGAAGAAGATGAAGAATGTAAAACCAACTTGTTTTCCACACTTGATCTCCGGGTAACTCTTCTCTAGTTCTCCCAAAGTTTTCAAAATGATGCCAACAAAAATGTAAGCATGTATTCACATACACAATTAATTCACATATAATAAATACCTTGGGTAATAGTCAGGACCCGGTTATCACAACAAGAGCCATGACATCATCATCAATGTGAAGAACAACTATAAAATCCTGTCATTCGTAACAGGTTTTCCTAAACATTTCTAGTATGTTTTTTTTATACCCACAATTTCGTCAAAATTATATTTGCAATCTCTATACTTGATCTTATTGTCACTAGTGCTTGATAATAATCTCCTTAATACATATAATATAAAGAGGTTATAAAAATAACATATAAATCCAAATTAGTATGTAATGAAAATGTGTTTTGCTTAATGTAAAAAAAATCTTACCTTGATGAATGACGGTCAAATGACGACCAACAGCGGGCATGACAATGAGCGAGGGTCAATGGCGGTCATGTTGACCAATGACGGTTAACGACAGTAAATGGCAATCAACAACGGACAGTGACGGTGAATGGTTATCAACGGTGTTCACGGTGGTCAATGATAGTAAATGGTTGTCAACGACGGACATTTTGATGATGAGGGGCGGTCATTGGCGGGTAATGATGATGAGGGGCAATCAACGACGACGAAAGTGGTGGTTGAAAATTTAAAATTGTATGTTTAGTTTGATTAATGTAATGGTAAAAATCGGTATATATGTAATTATGTTGAAAGTAAAAAATAATAGTCAAGATTAACATTGTGAAAGAACTACATGGAAACTTACACAAGTCACGTAAGGGGGTGTCACAATTTCGCGCCAAGCCTTGCGTTGCCCCTTGCCCGACGCGAGGGGGCCGAAGAAGCTGCTGTCATCCATAACTTTTGTCACATTGGTGGTGGTCTTGTCACATTCGCGATTGTCAAGTCACATCGACGACAACTTTATGTTCTTTCAAGTCAGCAAGTCATGTCGACATGTCAGTTTTTTGTTCTTTGGTGGATCATTTTGCATTTCTCCTTAGAAAGGAGGATTGGGTGACTATTTTTGTTAAAAATGTATTTTTAGGCTATTTTTATAGTTTTTTTTTTTACAAAAGGCTATTTGAGTTAAGAATCCAAATTTTTACCACAGAAATGTATACACAAGAGATAGAGTTATAAATGTCAAATATCATGCGACAAGGGAGTCAATTTACGAGAAGGTAGAAATAATTATAGACCACTTATCCCATTAAATTAATACATCAAATAAAAGAATCCAAAATTAAATTAGAAGGGGTATAAATGTCAAATATCAAAGTGGTTATTTAACCGTGAATCAATGCGAAACATTACACACAAAAGTGGATATGCATAAAAGAATCTATACATTTTGATTTTTTTTTAGATATAGAAACAAAAATTGTTGAAGAAGAATCTATGTGAAGCACGAGATGTTCATTATGAAAGAAGAAGATCTGATCTATTTGAATCATTACCTAATGAGATTGTTATCTCCTATGCAAGCTTAACTCTACTGCTTCTTTCCCTTTTTGATTATCACATATGATATTTGATATTATCACATACGATACTGATCTTATCATATGTGATCATTGCTATTTGATCTATATGTTTGTCATTATTTTATCACATGTGATAAATATATAAAAAATTCACATAGTGTATCATATATTAAACATAACTAACCACACATGATTCAAAACGTGAATCCAGAAATAAAGAAAAAACAATGGATTGATTGCGGATATCACATGTGATATTTGATGAAAATTGTGAAAAAATGTTATCAAAAGTATATTTTTCTCAAACCACAAGGACGAAAATCATACTTTACTCTATATTTTTGAGTAAATTTTGAATTTGGTCCCTGTGGTTTACACTTTCTACTCACAGTGGTCCCAAAATCAAAATAAACATAGATTTGGTACCTCTGGAACGCATTTTCGCACTCATTGAGTCCCTCCCTCTAATGAAATCAAAAAGATTCCATTTACCTAGTTAAAATCAAGGGGTACTATAATCTTTTTTTTCTTAATTTTTTCTTTTTCCTATTTTGTCTTTTCTATATATACACACACATCCACATCAGTTTTTCCCCAAATGATTGCCATACATTAACAAGTCCGATCCAGTCATCTTCTCGGGTGAGTACCATTGACCTGGTCGCCTTTGTTGGGTCTGGATTAGCCTCAAGATATTGAAAGTTTTACAACTTCTGTTTGTATTGTAATATTGATAGTTTGTAATTGGGATTTGGACTTTGGGCTTACACATTGTATTGACACCTATAAATAGGTGTCTTGGGCTTAGAAATCATTATGTTATGAGTCTTATTGTAAGCTTTTTGTTTTCTAAATAATAAAATCAGGACGACCTGTTAGCTCCCAAAACATTCTCTTCTTCATTGCCAAATCCTTAGAGTGTTAATTCTTGACTTTGCTATGTTAATATGGGATCTACATATGGTATCAGAGCAGATTAAAATCAATATTATTCAATACGATCATTCAAAAACAACAAATTCAAGTTTTTGATTATGTTTTTGGTTGAACAGTTAACTTGTATGAACAGTGACAATTTGATCCAAATTTTTGGTGATTTAATGCTTATTTCTTTGATCTTTGATGTTAAATTGATTCTACTATCATAGTCGAACATTCTGGAATTCATTACAGTTTTGAATTTGGATTAACTTGGTCAAATTTGAAAAGATTTGAAGAATTTTGACGTTCGACTGTTTCGAGCTAATTTTATTAAATTAATGGTGATTTTGGATGTTTTGACCTAATTCGAGATTAAGGATTCAGTCATTTGTGTTTCTGAACATGAATTGATTATCATTTTGGGCTTAATTTGAACATATTTGTATTTTTGATGATTTTTCGTTCGAACAGTTGGTTTTATTGCAAGATCTATGAACATTGATCGTTGAAGATTTAAATATGTTTTGAGCGATTCTTGGCTAATCCGTTGAAGTCTTAGGCGATATTTGGTTAATTGAGCGATATTTGAGGATACCGCTCAAGAAGTGAACTATATTTGAGTATTCCTCCTAAGGCATGCTTCTTGAGTATATCTCCAAGTGCTAAGTGATATCCGTGTGATATTTGAAATTTAAAATATCACCCAAGTGTCAAACGATATCCGCATTGAGCGATGTCTTTGGTAAGCGATATTTTTATTAATCGGTATTATGTGGTAAGTGATATTCTCTTGACAAGCGGTATCTACCTATGTCACTCAAACATCAAGCGGTTTAATTATCGAGCGATTTCTTGTATCTAGCGATGTTCAAATATACCGCTCAAGGCTCAAACGATATAATCATCAAGCGGTATTTGAAATTGAAGTATATCAGTCAAGACATAAGCGATATAAATATTGTTAAGTGAGGATACCGCATAAGGCGTGGAGATATCATTCCTATCTTTAGTATATCGCTCACCTATACGAGTTGCTACTGTTTATTGTGTGATATGTTGATCTTTGCCCAAGATAATCTTTGCGATAAAGACCGGTGTTCTTTACTTCTTTGCCCTGCGGATATTTGTGCCTATAAAAAGCATCATCAACTTTGTCATAAGTTGACTTTTTGAAGTCAAACTTTTTGGGTCAAAATTTTTCAAGCTTATATTTTGAAAAGCCTGATTTGAAAAGTTTTTCAGAATTTAGTGACTAGATTCAGTATTTGATTAGATTGGTCAGAATTTCGAGTTTCTGCAATCATTACTCTAAAGTTTTTCACTGGAGGCCAGACCATTGAGTACTTTCAATTATTATTCTGACTTGATCAATCAAAGTTTTTGAAGGCTTGCAATCATTGTTTTGGATTTTTTTTCGAGATACTAGACCTTTGAGAGTTCTCAATCATTGATCTAACCCAATCAACTACAAATTTGAGTGATTACGATCATTGTTCTGGAGGTATGGTTGTGATTTAGAGTTTTGAGTGCGTATAATCATTCGCTTGATTAAGAATTTTAGATCTGGGTTTTGGTTATTCAGTATTCTGAAAGTATGAAGGAATAGACTTATCTTACTTGGTTGACAACTGTTGATCAAGAAGCTATCTTTTCAATGTTGTATCTCTCCGAACTACATTGTCAAAAGGTGTTTGCTCTGGTTGTTCGAGATGGAAGTTAAAATACTTCGAAACCCCATTTTGTGAGCTTATCAGAACAAGTTCTTAAGCTGAAAGTTTATCTGACTCAAGGTTCAAATAAAGATTCTTTGTTATTAGACTGATTCTGCACAGTGGAATGTCATGTAACTCGCACATTATCTATCCATTGTTGGATGATTCAATATGCTTGTGGGCCGTTTGAGATTCTGAGGTTAATGGTTGTGTTTAGTTGTCTATAGTTTAAAGATGCTTGTTGGTGCAATCAGTGGTGTTAAATGCACACCGAATCTGATTTTAAAGTTGAAACTGAAGAATAAGAGATTTATTCAAGGGTGAGCTTGAAATGTTTTTTAAAGATGAGCAACACTAAAGCTTGCCCAAAGAAAGTAGGGGGAGATAATTTGATGCTTCAGAAGATGCTTTCTTTATAAAACTTTGAGGAAGATTGTTGGGTCTAGATTAACCCCAAGATAGTGAAAGTTTTATAAAGTTATTGTATTATATTGTAATAATATTTACTTTGTAAATGGGCTTTGGGCTTTCATGTGGTATCGGCACGTATAAATAGGTGTCTTGGGCTTAGAAATCATTATAAGAGTCGTATTGTAAGCTTTATGTTTTTTGAATAATAAAATCAGGCCGACCTGTTTGCTCCCATAACACTTTGTTCTCCACTGCCAAATCCTTAGAGTGTAACCAATCTTGTTTTTGTTGTGAATCTGGGATCTACAATCCTCCCGCCTATTTCTCATGTCCTAAATAAGAACCTCAAAATCCAAGATATGAATTTAAACCTCAAATCCAAAAATTAAGTCTAAACCTAAAACAAAATCTAAATTAAAAAAAAACCAAACTTCAAACCTCAAACCCATCCCCTGTTCCCATCATTCACCCAAAAAATATAAGTAGAAGATACGATAATTGGTAATCCATCAATCTAAATCCATAAAATCTTGAGTAGAAGATACCCTAAATCGAAGCTTTGTACCCAGCGTGATTGAATCATGAGGAAATAACGTGAGTGGTAGATGGTGGTCTCGAAGAAAGAATGGTCCCATCCGCCTCCCACATCCACCATCATCAAAGACATCACTGTCACCCTCTAACATCCACCATCTCTTGCATCTCCAAATCTTGGACATATTTTGACTTTGTGGTTCGAAATTTAGGGTTCTAGGTGGGTGTAAAACCCAAAATTTTAAATATATAAAAATAATGTTGTACGAATCTTTAAATATTGTTTTTTTAATTCTATTTGAAGTATTAAAATAATGATGTGATTAATTGTAGAAATTTTAAAATAAGAAATAATGAAAAGAAAAGCAAAAGAGAAAATAAAATAAAAAATTGGTTTTTATTTTATTGGATGAAAAATGTAAATGAATGAGTTGATAGGGGCCAAATCTATCACTTAATTAAAGTATTAAGGTTTTAAACTTGTTTTGGGCCAAAATGTAAATTATCACGTCTGGATGGGTCCGGTTGTAAATGTCAGAAAGTTCAGGGGTTCGAATGTCATCTTTTTCAAAGATGAGGGACCTGTTTTGCCAACAGTATATATTTGTTTGGAGAAAACGACCCCACAATCAATAACTCATGATTTGGTTTAATTTCGTCAACTAATAAGTCAAAACTCTTGTATATAAATGTATAACACTGACTTAAGATCGTTTTCATTCAAATAGTTTAGAAAATAAGCAGATATTACGAGAAAAATCTGAGTTTGAAGTTCGAGTTGAAGATATCGGTTTTCTCATAGATTTTGGGTGAGATTCTTAACTAAATCTCATGGTTTTTAGGTACTTTATCAAACCCCAGTAGCCTCATGTCTCAAATTTGTTTTTATATGGTTTGATTTTTATGTTTTGAGGTTGTTGAGTTTTAGTTTTAAAAAACAAAACTTTAAATGAGAAAATGAAACTCATTTCTTGATGAAAATTCATGTTCTTCATGTCAAAATGTTGATAAAAATATATCAAGAATTTGGTGCAAAAAGAATGAAGAAAAAAAATCAAGAAATGATCCATTTTCAAACTCTAAGACCTTGAAAACGTGCAGTCATGGCCGCTGTTTTCATCGGGTTAACAGCCGGGTTGGACGGGTCAAGATTTGGCCCATAACCTGCTTACGAAGAAAAATGGTATATGCTTTTTAAGAGTCAGGGTATAAGCTACAACGCCAACGCCTTAACCAACCAAGCTTACTCATTATTTGAATTTTATTAACACGCCAAAACCTTCTTATTCCATTATAATACATTTACAAGTTTTAATAAATATCATTATAACCACTGGAGTTCCAAAAATATAATTTTCTCTATATTATTTTTTGAAACTTTCATCAAGTTCTATTTGGATTTTGTAAAATGCAAACTTTGACCCAATTTCGATTATTTATCTCGTTTAGTTACCAAAATAACCCTATAAATAGGAAATCGGTATTTAAGCAATAATTCACATATTTGCTTCGAAAATTTACCGAAATAACCATATGTGTTGGGGATTGGCCTATAAGCTTCATTTTTATATTATTATTTTAAAAAAAATACCGAAACAACCTTATATTTGAAAATTGGTATATTATCGATACTTTATGTATTTGCTTTATAAAATTACCAAAATAACCCTATGTCTTGAGGATTGGTCTATAAAATTCAATTTTATATTATTATTTTTATAAAACTACCAAACAACCCTATATTTGAAAATTGGTATTTTAACAATCATTTACGTATTTGCTTTATAAAATTATCGAAACGACCCTATGTCTTGGGAAATGGTATATAAGCTTCATTTTATATTTTTATTTTTATAAAATCACCAAAATAATCCTATAATTTGGAAATCGGTATTTTAGCAATTAATTTATGTATTTGCTTGATAAAATTACTAAAATTACCCAATATATTGGGAATTGGTATCTAGGCCTTGTTTTGATTATTATCCTTATGAAATTAACAAAATGACCTCAAAATTAGAGAATCGGTATCTTAACAATAATTTAAGTATTTGCTTAATAAAATTACCAAAATCCCTCTACACTTTTGAATTAGACTTTCAAGCACTGTTTTTAATATTCGACTTATGAAATGTACCAAGAATTTTCTACATTAGGGAATTGGTTAAATCTATACCTTTGGTATTCGGATTCATAAGATTACCGAAATGCCCCTAGACTTAGAAAATTGGTATTCTGAACATTATTTGGAGTATTAATTATGTTGAACTTTAAAGTTATGGAATGACCGTCATTTATATGTGTGTGACATGTAGTCACCATTATCAACTTGCAAATTTTAAAAGAGATGTTTTGACCATAAAACATTATTTACGTTGCAAACTATTTAGTTTAGTTATTTTGGTAAAATATTTGTTGTTCAAGAAAATGTGAAGTGTATTGCACATTTTTATAAAATGTAAGTGCGGCAATTAATATTATAACAACGTCACATTAATAATAATATTTCAAGAAAATATTTGAGCAAAATATGAGATATGATGGTATCGGAGGTTGATCAATAAAAATTGTTAAGATTAATCGTGTTGGAGAATAATGATCAATTTAGTTACGATTACCTAAGGTGCTTAGGAATGGTATGAATTATCATGTAGGTTGCGGTTTTCGAAAAAAAGAACCTATCCAATGCTAACGATTCAAGGTGAATATATTATGCGATTTTTATGGGATATATACATGATTATTACAAAGTATTTTGTCCATGATATTTGCATGATGTGTTTATATGCATATGATGATAACTTTATTGTATTGATGTACATAATATTCAAGTATATGCATGATATGAAAGTTGATGTTGATGATGATGATGATGATGAAAAAGAGAATGATGGGGACGTAGCATGCACTGAGGTAGTACGAGTACTACATTTGGTGTTTTAGATGTGTGGTATAAATTATTTTCATATAAGTCGATACACCCTCTTCTCTTATTATGGTAATGATGAATTATATTACTTATAAGGAGAGAAGCACACAAAGAAAAAAAAAAGAAGGGGGGAAAAGAAACCATGCGAATAAACACAGATGCCTAAGTAGCTAAATGAAACCTAGAAATGGAGATCAAAAGAATCCCATGCTAAACAACACCTGGAGAGGTAGAACATTTGAAATCAAACACCTGAAATCCCTATAGCAAACCCTTTTGAGTTCAGAATTTGTTCAAAATAAGGGACAACTTCTGTTTCAACACAAACATATGCTTCCACTCCATTACCTTCCACATCGTCCATTAAATATACCATATTTTTTAGAAACCAACTCCCGTGGTTTGCCCAAACGGGCTTTCCGAAACCAAAGTCCACATCATAAAAAGGAATCTTACACCAGCTAGTTAACCAAATCACGTCTGTCGTTGAAGGAACATTGGTTATCTGTGAGAAGGAATTCAAAACCATTGTTTGCCCTTCATCGCTGTCAAGGCATACCTTTGAGTACATATTTTTGACATTCTTAACAGAATCTCTTAGAAGATATGCCAACCCTTCACCAGTCTTGCATTCTGTGATTAGTAGCCCCCAAAGATTCCCAAACGAATTTTGGGGTATTAAGGATGCTGTTTTTCCCCTTAGATTTACTGTCTGGATGAGAACAAAATCTCTTGAATAATTGTGTATCGCTCTATCAACATCGACGAACACTTCCCATATCAACCCCGATACCAAYTGTACTYTTGACAATCGATGGTCAYCRGYTTTTCCATTGAGCCTGGCCTTYGCTTTCATGTTTGATATSAYAGTCTCGCTGAATGAYAGTTTCTTCATGACTTTGTTCATGCTTGGTAAATCATTTCTTCTTGACCCAGCAAGTCTTGGATCAAGAGGAGTTAGACCCAAAGTAGGAAACAAAGAGGATGAGTAAAAGCCCAGCTGAATGAATCCAGCCTCATTTTCTTCTCGGCTTATAGTTGCCCATTCTTTCAGGAATGTACTGAGAGTGGAGGCATCAACAATTCTATGTGAAATGCTTACACCAAGTGCTACACCTCCACACTGAAACGTCGTCACTTGAATTGCAAGTATCGGGTCCGTAACTTGATCAGAAACCTGCACTTTGGAAGCAATGAATTTGTCGACAAGGTTAGAGTTATATTCAGAATCAAGAAAATCTTGAAGTTTGATGTTAACTTGGGCACTAATGAACTCAGCACCTTGGTCATTGCAATCGACAGTGTGAATTTCTTCTATATATCTACCAGCTAGAGGGTAGAATTGCATTAAGGTCTTCTCGAGTGACTTCTCCAGTTGGGTGACAAACTTTGGGTTGTTATCGCTATCGATGGAGAAGAAGAGAGCAATACTAACACTCATTACTGGAGCAAATTCATCGGTGAAGCCTATCTTATAGTAACGGAGGGTTGGAGGAGTTGGAATGAAGGGTTTTATGAATTTTCTTGATTGCATTTGGATACACATTCCCATAATAACCTCCTTACACGGACACACAATGTTCTCTGCTAATTAATGGTTGAATGAAAGATGATCCTTCCATCACCCAGAGCCTACCATTTATAATCCACTAGCAGGCTGTGGTAGCAACTGTACTCAAGGAACTAGTCGTGAAATTAGTTGGCTCGTATGGCGAGTTGGATATCCAGGTTAATAAAAAAAATATCTCTTCATTTTCCTTCTATCAACGTGACACGTAATTACTTCATTAAAAATAGAGAATAAAAAGACGAATTATAACTAATGTAAGAATAAATGTTATAAGCTCATTTAATGGAACAAAAAGGGGAGATGAATTAAATGAATTAACTAATTTCTTTCTCATCAATTAAATTAACTTGTTACCGAACACTTCAACTATGTTGGCAAACTAGATGATAAGGTGGCGACTGATGACTCGGTCAGAGACTATTCCAATTTGGCCATAACTTGCTATTAAATTGGTCTATTTTCTATGATGTGGTGTAAATCATTTTCATAAAGTCCATGAATAATGGAAAATAATTTTTTTTATTAATTTTACGAATTCATCCGAAATTCGTAAGAAATTTTAGAATTTTCCAACGATTTACCAACAGAAAGCCACATTTGACTTAAAAGAAATTAATTAGGATATACGTTATAAGCTGATTTGATGGAACAAAAAGGGGAGATGATTTAAAAATAAACTGATTTCCCTTTTGTCCATTAAATTAACTTGTTATTGAACACTTCAGCTATATTTGGCAAACTAGATGATAAGGTGGCGATTGATGTATTGGTCTCAAACTGTTCAAGTATGTCCATAACTTGCCATTAAATTGATCTATTTTATATGATGGGGATGTAGCAATGAGGTGGTAAGAGTGCTACATAACTACTATATTTGGTGTTTTATTCGTGTGGTGTAAATCATTTTCATAAAGTCCATAAATAATAGAAAATAATTTTTGATTAATTTTTTACGAATTTACTAGAAATTCGTAAGAAATTTTAGAATTTTCCAACGTATTTCCAATAGAAAGCAATATTTCACTTAAAAAAAATGTAATCAGGTTTATAAAATCCGCCAAAAATTTTCAACAAACCTTTTGCAGCAACAAATTCAAGATTTTTGTCTAGTGGTTGCACCGTGGATCAAAGACCCAACAAGTTGTTCGATGTGTTAGAAACGATTTCGAGAGATGTTTTTAAGTTTTTTTGGTTGATATTGATGATTTTTAAGTTTTGTTCGTTAATTTTGAGATACTTTTTTCAGTTGATTTCGAGTGAATTTCTTTGTTGATCTCAAGGACTTTTTTAGTTTTTAATTTTGTTGATATTCCTTGTATTTTTTTAATATCCCGAAGCCCTCTCAAAGTTTAACGGGTGCACCTTTTATATACAAAAAGAGTTTACATGCAAAATATTCCAATTATAAATATAAAAGGTAAATTAATTTCTTTTTTCATAATTATTTATAATTTGTTCTTATAAATTATAAATATAAGTGAAATGCAATTCCATTCAAAATCCTATAAACCAAAACACTAAATATTTCAATTCGTTTAATTCCATAAAATCTAAATCCCTCAAAAACATAACATCAAACAATATCCCCTAAGAATTCTCTATGCATTTCCCATAGTAATGCATATCTGATTTTAAAAATAATTTATAAATTGATTTTATAAATCCATTCGAAAATTCTAAGAACAAGTGGTGATAAATAAGAGCCAGCATAAAAGGTTTATTGTATATATTGAGTATATATTGTATTCGGTGCTAGACTACTAGGGTTCTAACTTGGAAAGGGAATAATATAACCTTTTGTTGGGTTCAAGATTAGTGCTTAAATGTTGTATTCAAGTTTCTCCATTTAGTTAGTTTTATTGTAATTAGTTTAGCCTTATTTTCTTTAGTATAAATAGTCTTTTCATTGTAATTGTAATGACACATTGATTACATCATTAATAAGAGAAAAGGTGATTTGACAGCAATTATTCTCTCTCTCCAATCTATCTTGAATTCATATTTTGTTCTTGAGATTTAATGAATATTTCTTCAAGATTCGTATGAAATCTGGACTTATCAATTGGTATCAGAGCAAGCTGCAGCAGTTTGGATTTGAAGATATCCATTTTACACATTTTGCACACATTTTTAAGATTTTTTTCGATATGATTCTTCACTGTTCTTGATTTTTTTTTTGACCGGATTGGTTTTTGTGCCAAAATTGTTCAAATTTTGAGTGTTAGTGATAAAGATTTGTATCGCTAGTTTCGGTTTTGCATTTCAAACAACTTTGATTCACACCATTTTGCATTTTACACAAGTTTTTAAGGCTAAAATGTCTAAATCCGATTTTTTAGCTTTCTGGAAAAAAGTTCATAAAAACTCATAAATTTTCATGTTTTGATCTATTTTTTTGGTAAAAAGTATGAAAGTTTATGTTTTTGGTTGAAGCTTTATCCGGTTAAGGCTTGTGCGGTTTAATCTCCGTGTGTTTTTGAGCTGTTTTGTTATAGGAAATACCGGACATCACTTGGAAGG
>NC_037529.1:61687097-61688574 GCF_001531365.2 Cynara cardunculus var. scolymus
CCAAGCTTACAAATTGATATGTATGATGTGAAATGATCTTTACTCACGCAAACCATGAACTCACTGAGCTTTATAAGCTGACTATAGTATGCATCTCAGGGCCAGGAAGTTCAAAGTTGGATAAGGGCAAGGGACTCGCGTAGAGAGTTACTAGATTGTTATCTTATCTTTAGTTTTTGCCTAGCTGCTTTGTACTAATCTATTGTAACTTAACCTGGTATGAAGCGGGTTAGAACTTAAGTTAATTTTGGGGATTCAAAGACTTCCGCTGTAAACGATTCGAACGGTGATATTTTAGCCGTCTTTTGGACTATGTATTCARGAAATGGATTCAGGTTACGTGACACTCTAAAAAAAATGAGGGTGTTACAAGTTGGTATCAGAGCCTTAGTTTAAGGTAATTAGGCTAAAACTTGCTTAGCTTAAGCTTAAACTGAGAAGATTGTTAGTACTTTAGTTTAAGGTAATTAGGCTAAAACTTGCTTAGCTTAAGCTTAAACTGAGAAGATTGTTAGAGCTTTATTTTAAGGTAAATATGATAAGATTTACTTAGCCTAAGCTTAAACTGAAAGGATTATTAGAAGCACGTGTTCATTTTGTATTGACGTTGCTTAGCATGCGATTAAGTTTGATCCTACATCACTACTCGACTTAGTATTCCTTTTGATTGTAGGAGACATGGTTCGCACCATTCACACCAGGGCTATTAGACGCGGACGCGGATACGGAACCCGTAGGACGCCTTACGGGCTAGGACCGAATAGAGGGTCGATTGACAGTCACCGCCCCAGCGCCGGACAGGTTCCCGGTACCTGATCCGGAAGCGATAGTCTGGCCCACACTGGTGAAGCGTCTTCATGCGAGCCCATCAGGCAAGGGACCACGCCCGAACCTTCGGAAGACTACACTCCCCGCACCCCTACACGTGAGGACATGATGGAGACTATAGAAACCCTGGGGGGCGAGAACACAAGGCTAAGGGAGAGGTTGACCCGAACTTCAGATGACAATACTAGACTGAATGAATGGCTGAGAAATCTTCAGCGGGCACATGTCGAACAAGGAAAAGCCCTAAACGAGCTAATTGAAGAGCATGCAGATTTGTCGGATCAGTGTCATGCCCTGATTTGGGATAAAGTTGTGCTTGAACATGAGCGGAGAATTGCTGCTCGCCCAATAGGCACTAGAATCAGAGACAGAGTTCACTTCTATAAGAGAATCACCGTAGACTATGTTGGTATAGTGAGGGGTTATTTCTCCGAATGGGTCCGATGCATCAAGAATGGCCCAAGGGCTAGGATGTGGTGGCACTCCAGGCCATCCACGTCATTTGAAGAATGAGAGACATGGGAGCAGGAATGAGAGATGGATCTTTTGAGTAGGTGAATTAATTATACGTGTCTAGATAGTTTTCATCTAGCCAGTACTTCGATAGAATTTTTGGAGCATTCACATGTGTTTAGAGCTATGAAGCATC
>NC_037529.1:61690334-61692220 GCF_001531365.2 Cynara cardunculus var. scolymus
GAAACGCCCGACGTCGTATCCGGTATGTTCCCTATCAACAATGTGTATGCACATGTATTATTTGATTCGGGTGCAAACGGTAGTTTTGTGTCTACCACCTTCTGCCACTATCTGAATAGGAGTGCCTGTAGACTAGACAAAACCTACACTGTAGAAACAGCCGACGGTAGTCAGTGTAAGGTAGACGAAGTATTTGATAAATGCMCAATTGTTATAGATGGGAAGGATTTCCCCGTTAGGCTCATGCCGATGTGCTTAGGGGGTTTTGACRTGGTCTTAGGGATGGATTGGCTGTCCAACAATCGTGCGCAAATAGTATGCAATAAAAATATGATTAAGATTCAAACTCCGGAAGGAGAAACAATTCATGTTTACGGTGATCGAAAGAAGTGTGGCGTAGGGTTAATCAATGCTGTTAAGGAGAATAGGTGTTTGCGGAAGGGATGTGTGGCTTACTTGGCATACACCATCGACTCCAAGCTCGAAAAGAAGGCAATACATGATGTTCCAGTGGTGAGGGATTACCCAGAAGTATTTCCGGATGAATTACCGGGAATACCACTGGAACGTCAAGTAGAGTTCCGAATCGATTTGGTACCAGGTGCGGTACCAATCGCAAGGGCGCCTTATCGCTTAGCCCCAACGGAAATGCAAGAGCTGATGAAGCAATTGCAAGAACTCTTAGATAAAGGGTTTATCAGGTCAAGCTCGTCGCCATGGGGAGCACCAATCTTATTCGTCAAAAAGAAAGACGGCACAATGAGGATGTGCATCGATAATCGGGAGTTGAACAAAATCACGATAAAGAACAGATATCCATTGCCAAGGATCGACGACCTTTTCGATCAGCTGCAAGGAGCCAGCTGTTTCTCGAAAATCGATTTGAGGCCGGGTTATCATTAGTTGAAGGTTCAAGAGGAGGACGTGTCGAAGACCGCTTTTAGGACTCGTTACGGACACTACGAATTTGTGGTAATGCCGTTTGGATTGATAAACGCACCTGCGACATTCATGGACTTGATGAATCGAGTTTGTGGACCGTACTTGGACCAATTTTTCATAGTCTTTATAGACGACATTTTGATCTATTCGAAAAGTGAGAAGGAGCATGAACAACATTTAAGGTTGATTCTTGAATTACTAGCAAAGGAGCAATTGTACGCCAAGTTCTCAAAATGCGAGTTTTGGTTGCATGAGGTACAATTTCTCGGTCACGTAGTCAACACGGAAGGGATCAAGGTAGATCCGGCTAAGATTGATGCAGTGATGAACTAGGAATCACCAAAGTCAGTATCGGAGATCCGAAGTTTTCTAGGCCTAGAAGGRTATTACCGAAGGTTTATCCAAGATTTCTCCAAGATAGCAACGCCTTTGACGACACTGACGAAGAAGTCGGTTAGGTTTGATTGGGGTACGAAACAAGAGGAAGCATTTCAGACACTTAAGGAGAGACTAAGCACGTCACCAGTTTTAGCACTACCGGAAGGAGTAGAAGATTTTGTCGTTTATAGCGATGCATCAAAGATGGGTTTAGGTTGTGTACTGATGCAGCGAGGCAAGGTCATTGCGTATGCGTCTCGTCAGTTGAAAGAACATGAGAAGAATTACCCAACTCACGACATGGAATTAGCAGCTGTGGTCTTCGCGCTAAAAATATGGAGACACTATTTATACGGTACGAAGTGCATGATGTATACTGATCATAAGAGCCTTAAGTACTTGTTTGATCAAAAGGAGCTAAATATGAGACAAAGAAGATGGATGGAACTACTTAAGGATTATGATTGCGAGATTCACTATCATCCAGGTAAGGCAAATGTAGTCGCCGATGCACTTAGTAGGAAGGAGAGAAGCGGACCGATCAGGGTTCGAGCCATGTGGATGAA
>NC_037529.1:61692790-61695185 GCF_001531365.2 Cynara cardunculus var. scolymus
ACAAGTATACATTGGAAAGATTGGCCCAACTTTATGTCAACGAGATTGTGTCAAGGCATGGAGTGCCGATATCCATTGTCTCTGACATAGATGCTAGGTTTACTTCGAGGTTTTGGTCAAGCTTTCAACAAGAAATGGGAACGCGGTTGAACATGAGTACTGCATATCATCCTCAAACTGATGGCCAGAGTGAGAGGAAGATACAAACACTAGAAGATATGTTGAGAGCTTGCGTGATTGACTTTGGAGGTAGTTGGGACAACCACCTCCCATTGATAGAATTTGCTTATAACAATAGTTACCATTCGAGCATCAAGGCGGCGCCATTTGAAGCATTGTATGGCCGTAAGTATAGGACTCCAATTTGTTGGGCAGACATCGGAGAAAGACAACTAGCTGGACTTGAGCTAGTCCAACAGACATCTGATAAAATCATACAGATTAGGGATAGGCTAAGGGTTGCGCAAGATAGACAAAAGAGTTATGCGGATAGAAGACGTCGACCTTTGGAATTCCAAGTAGGTGATAAGGTTTTGTTAAGAATATCGCCATGGAAAGGGGTCGTGAGATTTGGAAAGAAGGGTAAGCTAAGTCCAAGGTATATCGGACCATTTGATATAACTGCAAAAGTAGGAGCAGTTGCTTATCGGTTGAAACTACCAGAAGAGTTAAGTGGTATTCACAACACCTTTCATGTGTCAAACTTGAGAAAATGTCTAGCTGAAGAGTCGACTGTTGTAAATTTGGAAGACATCAAGGTTAACGACAAACTCGCCTATGTGGAAGAACGAATTGGTATATTGGATAAGAAGACGAAAAGACTAAGAAACAAAAGTATATCATTGGTGCTAGTTAAGTGGAAATTCCATAAAGGCGCAGAAATGACGAGGGAGCCAGAACAGGAAATGAGATCTAAGTACCCCCGGTTGTTTTAGCAAGTGTTAATTCCGAGAACGGAATTTCTTGAAGGAGGGGAGAGTTGTAAAACCCAAAATTTCGAGGAATAAATAATGTATTTTATTTCTTCGATTTTATTTATAAATATAAATATAAATATATATATATATATATATATATATATAATCAAATTCAAAATTTCATAAGTTAAATCTTGCTGGTTTTGGGCTCGGCTGAAGACCCTTATTAAAGGAGGGCCAGCTGTTGACGTTGAGAGGGGCAGGAGAGGCCAGACGATGCCTGGCCCATAAGGGGAAATTGCGACCTGCATGATTGCATGCTATGGAGAAGACAGTCTTGCAGCCTAAAAATCGGGATTTGGCCGATTTGGTCAACTAATAGGCCAAACCGCTTGAGTATAAATCAGGGGTACTGGTCTAGAGTAGTTATCTTTTTAAAGAAGAAGGAATCGTCGAGCTTGAGAGAGGGAGGAACCGGAGTTCAGACCAGCCACAAAAACCATGCTTCCCGTCGTTTAGAGGTAATTACATGACCCAAATTTTATATTGATACAAGGTTTAGTTATGCCATCGGTCCTGTATAGAACCCTAGAAGGCTCACGTCCAAACTTCGTGTTTTAGAGTTCGAATTCAAAGTTTAGATTTCATTTGGTGATTTCGCTGTATCGCGTTCTGTTTAGAAACCACTTTAAATAAGGTTATACAGAAGCTCTGCATGATAGCTCTGTATCAAGTTATATGGTACAGAAGCTCTACATGGGAGCTTTGTATCAAGTTATAGTAGCCAGAAGCTCTATATGAGAGCTCTGTGTCCAGTTATGCTAGTYAGAGGCTCTGYATGAGCTTTGTTTCAAGTTGTGAGAACCCTGTACCAAGTTATGTGTGACAGAAGAGYTCTGTATCAAGTTATGAGACCACAGAGGGGCTCTGGTCCTTAAGGATGATTTATTCCTAAGTATGGTTGCAACCAGAGGAATTTTTTTTGTATTTGATTTGGAGGTTGAGCAAGTTTTTACTATATATGTTAAATTGGATTAAAGGTTTTGTGTCTTTGATAAGAGCTTCTATGTCAAAATCATGYTTTTGAAGTTTTAAGAAAAGGGGTTTTATACTTAGAATCTTTTTATGAAAAACAGACCAGAGGAGCTCTGGTTGAGTTTCACGTTGAACCAGAGGGGCTCTGGTTGGTCATGTCTTTGGAACCAGAAGCTCTGGTTAGTAGAACCAGAGGCTCTGGTCGAACATGAACTTTTTATAATTGCTCGTTTTATGAAAAATGCTATCTTATTGATTGAGAGTTTATCTAAAGATAATTTATATGGGTGAAGTTTTGGTTAGTACAACCAGAGGCTCTGGTCGTAAAGACCAGAAGATCTGGAAGAGAGACCAGAGGGGCTCTGGTCCTGAATGGCAAATATTTCCTAAGTGTGGTTTAGAACCAGAGGATCGATGGACGGGTTACTAAATATTTTCTAAGT
>NC_037529.1:61697280-61737440 GCF_001531365.2 Cynara cardunculus var. scolymus
TGTAACCGCGAGAGTGATATAATGGCGGTGTAACCGCGAGAGTGATATAATGGCAGTGTAACTGCGAGTGAGATGGTGGTGTAACCGCGAGAGTGATATAATGGCGGTGTAACCGCGAGTGAGAAAGAGATAAGAGAATGTAATGGCGGTGTAACCGCGAGAAACATAAATATGATATGTTTCGGAATAGGTTTGATTCTAATCTGATTGTTTGGAATACATATTGTTGTATGAGATTATACACTCACTAGACCTTTTGGTCTAACGCTCAGATGTTGGACTAACCTGTTTTGCTGATCAGCGTATGTTAAAAGATAAAGGCAAGGGATAATTATGAATGATGATAATAGTTTACTCGTTTATGTATTAAACATACATTTTGATAGTCTATGTTTTGTAATAATACTATTTTAGTACTATGAGTATGATGATGTGAATTATATGTATTTGGAATATGAGGGTTGTTACAGTAGCGCTATTTGGTTGTCATACCCACCCTTTTGACTGACGAGTAGGGGTGCACTTGGTCATTGAAGTATGCTCTACACATGTGACTCGAAGTAGTCACCGCTGAGGTAGTTCGTAAGAATGCWCTATCCATGTGGTTCGCTACCACCTCTGAGGTAGTTCGTGGGGCGTTGAAAGTTGTTAAGGTTTAGTAGTGGCTCAATAATTTATATCATGTGTATGACGTTGCTTTTAAGATATTGCTCATAAACTTATAACTGGGATTTGCTGCATTTGAAATCATTTTGTGCATATAAAAACATGTGAACTCACCAACTCTTGTAGTTGACACTTGTTTTGACGTGCTTTTCAGGGGTAAGAAAGGCTCAAGGTGGCACTTAAAAGAAGTCGTGTCACAACTATCACCTTTAAATTTCTTTTTGTGTTTAATGGTGTAATTAAAATTTTAATTGTATGGTTGTGTTTCTTTATACTCTATTGCTACGAGACTCTACCTGTCATACCTCGTGTTTCCGCTTTAACGGGGTGTGACACATATTCCAGTAGCCAATGTTGTAGGAATGCTACAACAAGCAGTGTTTCAAAACTTAATTCCACCATCTATTTTGAAGGTATTCCTTTCGGACTTCACCATTGCACAATATCATAGCTTTCAACCCATATTTCTATGTGGTATTCGGACCAGGGAAAGTGACAAGATGGTGTCTTCAAAATATATGGATAAACAAATCTCTTTGTTAAAAATCACTCTTTCGAGTCGATTCCCATATTATTCAAGTTGGCGTGTGTTCTCGATAGTTCATTTCTGAATCTATCGCACTTTGACACCTTTAAAGAGTGACCAACCCGTCGGGARTTAAGTTTGAAAGACATAAATGACAAGTTTCCTTGTCGGCAACTTTCTAAAGTCTACCTCTTATATCATGCAAGTTGACGTGCGTTCAATGGCTTATTTMTRAGTCCATGACACTTTAACACTTTCAAAGTGATCAATCCGTCAAGAAGTGTACTTGGTTTTATAAAAACTCGAATGAAACAATGGAACTTCGTTTATGATAACACTTAGCTACCTTCTTTTAGTTTGAAAATCTTACCTCTCCCTCTCACACCCAAGCTATATAAATTTAGCTATTCATAACGGAAAGTAAATGACAAGTAAAATAAATGACAGAATGTAAAGACATAAATGKAAATTGCGGAAAATAAATGACGAAAAAGTAAATGACAAGAAAATAAATGACGAAAAGTAAAGACATAAATGTAAATTGCGGAATATAAATGACAATCAACGTAAAGGAGCGTAATGTAAAGAACGAAAATTAAAAGACAAGAAATTAAAGATGAAAAGCTTAAACAAGAACTTGTATTTCTTCCAAATGTTTCTACAAATCAGCCTTGGAGAGCTGATTTTAATCTTAGATTGCCCCCCCTCCAAATGAAACCAAGCACCTCCTTTTATACCCAAAAGTGCCACAAAAAGACAAAAGTATTACCCAATGGGTAATACCCAAAAAGTACAATAAGAGCATCTAAAGTACAAGTTACTTACAAAAATCCTAACAAAAGATTTAATCACAGATTTTAATCAAAAGTCAGCATCACCAACTGTCTTCCACAAAGCACAAAAAGGTAGCAGCTTAATCAATAAGATCTTCAAAAAGTCGTGCATGTATCAGATCGTTGTTTTTCCAATGTTGTAGCACCAAGCTTAAAAGCAAAAACTTCCATTAGCTTCCTCCTTTGAGTACCAACAAGTTAACCACATGATTTAGCTCCATAACAAAAATATAAAGAAAGTAATAAAAATGACTCAAAGTAGGGATAAAAGGAAAATAATCTAACTAATAATAAGTAAAATGGGTGTTTTATATATTGAATTCTCAACATATATCAGCTCCTAATTCTTTTCTCGGTAGCTTCATCTTCTTCGGGAGCTTTAAACATCCAACTGATAGAGGCATACTTGTTTAGGCAGCTATCCGCATGTGCCCCAAAGTGACATCCATTATAGTGGGAATTATCCCATTCCCTGGTTAAAGACTTCGCGCCTCATCTGCACTTAGGGAGTCGGGGATGGACCGACTATATTACTGAAGAAGGAGTATGCTTGAACTAGTAGCTATTCTTTTTGAATTAGGGAAACTTCTGTTATGATCTGAGCAGCAGCAAGTTCAGCGTTCTCCCCTTATTGTCATCATCAAGAGAGGGAGGAATTCAAGCGAATATCTCGTTCAGCTTTTGCTCGATAGAGATGAGGGCTTCTCCTTGTTGGAGGTTGAGTTCGGCCATCATATCCAGCTGATGACGGTCATCCTTGCTGAATGAGGGTTCAAGGATAGGTGTTGGTGTTAAAGAAGCGTAAAAATTTGTTCAAGTAGCTCACCATGTCTGGTGAGCTGAGCTTGAACTTCCTCAGCTTTCTTGGAGAGATTAGCGATAACGTTGTAGTTCTGTTGGACTTTTGTCTTCACGTTAGTCAGCTCACACTTAGCTTCGAGAACCTCAACTTTGACAGCAGAGAGGTCTTGAGCTAAGTTTTCCTTCACGGGCATCTTTTGCTTGACTTCATTCATCCTGCCAAAGACAGTAACTGCAACAAGTACGAGTAACTTAACATCCTCATCCATGTCATAGTCTTCAACCGTAGTGACTAGGGGTTTATTCTCTTTAGGACTTGAAAGAACCTCAGCAGTATCCGAACGATTATCGTTGAGGTTAAGCGTCTCAAAATGCGTTGTCGAGAGAATCAGTCGCATGTTGCTGAGAGATCTCGAGAGAATCTCCCTCAGGTCTTATGGGGGTGGCTTCTATAATAGTGGGGCAACCACCATTAATTCATCAGCACGTGTGGTCGTGACCAACAAAGGTGGTGAGGAAACAACGGGCGTGATGCAATGAGTTTGAGCAGCAGTGGCAATGCTGAAAATCACACTCTCAATGAGATGAGTCGCTGAGGTGGTTTAGGCAGGTACCACTGGTACGTCAGCAACTAAAAAATCTGTTGAAGAAAAAGGTAGGGTTAGTACATATGCCTCAGGGAGGGGGCAAAATTCAATAGATGAGACATGTTGAGAGGACTCACCTAGCTGAGAGGTCTTCCCTCGTATGGTTTTCTTAACCCTCTTTGGGGGATTAAGAGAGGTTGTAAACTGTCTTCTCTTTCAAGAGGATGTGGACGTAGCAACGTGGGTAGACTTTGGTGGTTGAACCAAAGTCGTTGCCATTGAAGAAGAAGAAAAAGAAAGAGAAGTATTGACTATCCTCATAGACCAACATCTGTAGATTTGGTCTTGTGATCAAGGATCCTTGACCCAAGCCTGCAGACAAGAAGACCCTAAGCGGGGTATTGTTTCTTCAGCATCCTTGCAATGATGCCGCTCAAGAATCTTATATAAGGGACGACCTTTTCTCTTTGTCTTTTGTTCAGCTTCAGCACCAGACCGTCGAATATCAACTGAGTATAATCAGCGTTTCTATTCCTGATAACAACTAGCCAATGTTCAATGTTACTCGACTGGCTTAGTTTTGTCCGCCAATTTTCCCATCCATGCACTGAATGAAGTGCGAAAACAGGTATTACCAGACGGTAGACATCCAATTCTTCTCATTTTCTTTAAGAAACTTATTGAGCTCGGATTCAGACTCCTTCTTCAAGGGCCAGTCGTAGTGAATATCGCCAAGGAAGTTGACGATAGCTTCACTACCATGGTCCTTTATGAAGGGGGAGACTCTGGGAAGTTACAATGCTAAACGGATGGTTGCAGGCCCAAAGTTCACGGAGAACTTATTGATCTGGTAGGAGATCTTTGTAGTGGTGCTCCCTAGTGAGTCTTTGGTAGTCTAAGCCTCAGTAGTGAACCAGAACTGCTTTAGTACATCTTTCACCATAATTGGTTGAAAGGTAACGGCATGTCCTAGAATACTGTTTTTCAGAAAGAGAGTATCGTTAGTGAATTGTTGTTTGTCTGCAGAGATATCCAGTAGGCCGAGGTCGTTGTTTGGCTTGAAGCTGCATTATTCGATGTCAAAGTTTACGTTTGATGCACTGGCCATTTCTGGTCAAGAAGTATTCAAAGAGAAAAGAAAGATTCACAAAGATTTAGAATGAAGAACATAAAGGATTTAATTAATCATTAATTCAAAAAACCAAAAGAAAAATGGATTTTCGAATTTAGGTTAAGAAACAAGGTTTTGTAACAAACCAAGAAGAATAATGGTTTTTATAACCTATTTTGTTTGTATATTAAAGAAGAGAAAGATACAAACAAGTATCCTTTTATAATAACAACCAAAATGTTTAATAACGAAACTGTTTAGTTTGAAGAAGAAGAAGAAGACAGGTGCGTGTTCTTGCCTTTTTAGTGCGACAGAGTTTTTAGGAGAATATGAGAGCGCAAAAATTGAAAAGATGAGTGTAGGTGGTATTTATACGTGAGATGAGAGAGAAATAGGAGAGAGAAAAATGACGGTTCATGAAAAGATTTATCATGATGATTTTAACACGTCATGAGATTTTGATTGGATGGGGAATGACAATGGACATCATGTGTCAAAAATGCAGGGGACAACTGTCACTTATTTAAAAAGGATTTTAATGACGTCATAGAAATATGAACGTTCATAAACTTTTATCCTTTTTAAAATTTTTGATCACTGAATAAGGAAAGTCTTCAATGATGGTTTTAAGTATTTTTTTTAGAGGAAAAACACTTTAGAGAAGGAGAAATACCTTGGGAGAAAAGACACATTTAGATAGGAGTTTAGTGATAGATTAAGGAACACTGAAACATTTCACATATAGTACTGAGTAATGCTTAACATTGAAAAAAATTAATCCTCATCGTTCAGCATTCCAAATTCGTTGATTAACATATTAAACTTGTTTCATCAAGGGGTTTTCTAAAAAGATCAGCTAGTTGGTACTCAGTAGCTATAAAATGAAGTTCAATATCACAACTCATAACATGATCTCTGATAAAAATGATATTTGATCTCAATATGTTTAGTCTTAGAGTGAAGTAGTGGATTTTTTGTTATAGCAATAGCACTTGTGTTATCACAATAGATAGAGATTTTATGTTAACTGAAGATCATAGTCACTGTGTTGATTTTTCATTCAAAGGATTTGAGCACAATAACTTCCAACGGCTACATATTCAGCTTCAACGGTTGATGTGGACACTGAGTTTTGTTTCTTACTTGTCCAACTTACCAACTTACTACCTAGAAGTCGACAGCCTTTAGTTATGCTCTTCATATCCATTTTGCATCCTACAAAATCACTATCTGGATATCCGATTAGATTGAATCCTCAGTCTTTGAGATACCAAAGACCAAGATTGGGTGTACCCTTCAGATATATGAAGATTCGCTTTACAGCGATCAAATGAGATTCTTTGGGTTCAACTTCATATCGTGCACATAAGCAAGTGAAATACATGATATCAGGTCGGCTAGCTGTCAGATACAGAAAGGAGCCGATCACTCTCCTATAGGCACTTACGTTTACAGACAAAACCAGAGGATTTTACAAACTGTAAGAAAGAATTTGTAATTTCTAAATTATAGGGACTAAATTTGTAATTTAGTAAAAATTACTAGAGTAAATTATGGATTTGATTCTTGTGGTTTGGTGGTTTTTACAAAAATGGTCCCTAAACTTCATTTATTATAGATTAGGACTCGTCATTTGCCGTTTAGTAACGAATTGGTCTCTCACTCTAATGGCCATCCAGTTCCTCCGTTAACCTTGAGGACGTTTTCTTCTTTTTCCTTTTTTCTCTTTACTCGAGGGACCAATTTCGTATAAACCACACAAACCATAGGGACCAAATCCGTAATCAAGTCTAACAACTATTTTTTTTATAATTTGAGGTTATTAAATAAAATTGAAGTCGTACCCTCCCAGGATGCACGAGTCTTCCGTTGATTGACAGAAAAATGCCGATTAAGCAATCCCCCCATCCCGATAAAGGGAATCACCCGTGATTAATTAATTATTAAACTTTAATATATATTAATTACTAATAGTTGTGTATCCATACAATGTGGCGGATTTATAAAAGGTATGATAGTCCTTTAATTTGTGGTGCGAAATCCAATTTGTGGATATGTAAGATGTTTTCTAGCATCATTATAATGAAAATATTATCATATTTTGACAATGTTAACAATTAACTTAAGATACATTAAATTGACAAAAACAATACAGGACCACTCTTAATATGAATAGCAAAATCTAAAGTCACGGATGAAGTACGAATCATAAATTCCCATAGAGGACTACTCTTCTCTGTACATCATGATTCTCAAGAACAACCTAAGATCACCTTTGAAACTAAATGATTAACACTGCCTAAAAGCAGATGAAGTACGAACCATCAATTCCTTGTATTTGATCTTAGTCTTAAGCTTGCTTCTTGTAATCCGAATCTAGAAGAAGAATGCAAAAAATAACTTTCAGTCTCTCAATGTCAAATATCCAACTATGCGTAAAAAATAAAAACAATAAAAAAAACACATAAAATCAATATTTTCAACAAAATTTGAAAACATGTCGAGAACTTGAAAATTAAAGCCGCAAAATGGATGAAAGTCGAAGGGGCCATATACCAAACGCTTACTCGGGTAAGCGCTTACCAAGTCACATTATTTTAGCGGATAAGTATGGTAGGATCAAGAACCTTACCCGATAAGTGAGAAGACAAAGACCGAGAGTCTTACCCAGTAAATGAAGATCATCAACCATCAACTTTTTTTGTGTCAATCATACATCATGACGAATATGGACTACAAACATGTGAAAAATGTTAATCACTTAATATTTCTACCATTTTGAAATCAAACCAACATTTCATATCAAGAAATATATCTGAGGATTAAAAAAAAAAGATAGATTCTACTCACTTCTTGGTGTTTTCTTCAAGCCTATGATCAGCAGTCAAAACAGATACAGGTCTAGCCGGTGTATCAAGAATGCAGCGAGAGTCTCCAACTAAAGCAATTGTCATAGGCAATCTTAAATCCATTTATTTAGTTTGCTAACTACAACTTTATAATTATTATTAATTATTAATTAGTGAGAGATTGTCTAAAAGTTCTAACATGATATTTCCATATATTATTGCTTAATTTATATAGATTAGAGTAAATAAAAGGACATAACGGTCATGATGGGATAATAGATTACATTAAATTAAAGGCATTAAATTTATGGATCCAAAACTTCTTGATGATCAATTTGCAAAAACCTAAACATTTCATGTATGTTTATCCTTCATATCATATCAAAACCCCAACTTTTAAATATAATCATTCTTTGACCTTCTTAAAGAAAGTCAATTGTTTGATTCTAAATAAGAGTTGCAGAAACCTAATGAAAGATTACAATAATAGGTCTTGTTGAGGGAGGGGGAGATATAATTCAAATGAGATACATAAAATATTTGAACCTGATATATTGAAAGAAAGTTGCTACAATCTGAATAAGCAGCAGCTACTCACATCGACTCTCACAATTTTATCAATACATCAAACAAAGCTAGCTCTACAATAGTACAATGTAAGAAAGTGAATCAGAATAGCAATTCCCAAATTTATCATGTTCATGGTATCAAATTGTACATGCTTAATTGATAAATGTTTTTTGGGCTTCATTCTCATACAAGTGGAAGATAGCTGGAGATGCTGACTTTTGATTAAAAATCTGTGATTAAATCTTTTGTTAGGATTTTTGTAAGTAACTTGTACTTTTGATGCTCTTATTGTATTTTTTTGGGTATTACCCATTGGGTAATACTTTTGTCTTTTTGTGGCATTTTTGGGTATAAAAGGAGGTGCTTGGTTTCATTTGGAGGGAGGGGCAATCTAAGATTAAAATCAGCTCTCCAAGGCTGATTTGTAGAAATATTTGGAAGAAATACAAGTTCTTGTTTAAGCTTTTCATCTTTAATTTCTTGTCTTTTAATTTCCGTTCTTTACATTACGCTCCTTTACGTTTATTGTCATTTATATTCCGCAATTTACATTTATGTCTTTACTTTTCGTCATTTATTTTCTTGTCATTTACTTTTTCGTCATTTATTTTCCGCAATTTCCATTTATGTCTTTACATTCTGTCATTTATTTTACTTGTCATTTACTTTCCGTTATGAGTAGCTAAATGTATATAGCTTGGGTGTGAGAGGGAGAGGTAAGATTTTCAAACCAAAAGAAGGTAGCTAAGTGTTATCATAAACGAAGTTCCATTGTTTCATTCGAGTTTTTATAAAACCAAGTACACTTCTTGACGGATTGATCACTTTGAAAGTGTTAAAGTGTCATGGACTYAKAAATAAGCCATTGAACGCACGTCAACTTGCATGATATAAGAGGTAGACTTTAGAAAGTTGCCGACAAGGAAACTTGTCATTTATGTCTTTCAAACTTAAYTCCCGACGGGTTGGTCACTCTTTAAAGGTGTCAAAGTGCRATAGATTCAGAAATGAACTATCGAGAACACACGCCAACTTGAATAATATGGGAATCGACTCGAAAGAGTGATTTTTAACAAAGAGATTTGTTTATCCATATATTTTGAAGACACCATCTTGTCACTTTCCCTGGTCCGAATACCACATAGAAATATGGGTTGAAAGCTATAATATTGTGCAATGGTGAAGTCCGAAAGGAATACCTTCAAAATAGATGGTGGAATTAAGTTTTGAAACACTGCTTGTTGTAGCATTCCTACAACATTGGCTACTGGAATATGCGTTTGGGTCTCACCACAAGTCTTACACCCTTGCTATCCTTATATATTCTGTTTTCTGTATTTAATTAACTGAATATCAAACTGAAGTTTTCAAAATCATCATCTGAAATCATCTATTTCATTGGATTCTCATTTAACTTTTGCAACAATCTATGTGGACGATAATCAGGTATTTTACCACTCTATTACTTGGAAAGACGATATTTGGCCATATTGTATACTTGTTTTGTGGTCCATTTCATTAGTCTAAAAGTGTGCGATATAACCAACCCGGAGCGAACAAGTATCCACTTTGATTGTAGATGCATATCCTAATTCGGTAGTATTCTACCCTATGGTAGATCTTAGGTTGGCACTTTCCATACTTGATGGGTGCAACATCATCAAATTTGTTGTTTGCAGTCCCCCTCCCTCTAATCTAAGTGTCTGGCACAACAAAGAACAACTGCTATGGAGGCTGCTACAAGGGAGAATACATAAGCGTGGAACGGGAGAAGAGGTCATCCATAAGAAGAAAGACCATCCAGGTAGCACTTGCTTACTACAGAAATGAACATAGGCTACGAACTATCAGAATCCCTAAACTTAAGCTTAGTTGAGGTTGTTGACCCTGAAGACCCTCTACCTCCACCTCTGCATTAGTTAATGCTGGTAATGAAGAAGAGAAAGATGATGAAAAAGTTGAGGATCCCAAGATCCCTGACAATGGAGCTGACTTTGATAATGATGATGAAGACGACGACGACGATGAAGATGATGATGATGATGATGATGATGATGATGATAACTTTAGCATCCAACCTATCTCCAGACATCCAATCAAAGGAATCTCCATCCAGGAGCTTTCAGCCAAGGAGGAGAGATCTTCTAACAACCAACACTTCTATTCAGGCAAGGGAAAATGATTTGTTGAAGAGAACCTAGCCCTCTTGCAAGGTGTGTTCAGCCTTCCAGAGGTAACAAATGTCTTAACCATTTTTGTTCACTCTTCGTCAGAAGCTGAACCCTTCAACCTCTTACCTCTATCTTTTCTTTCTCCCTCTCTTTCTTCAATCTTACCCCCTCCAACCATGTCTCTCTCCTCTCTGATCTCTCTCAGCCTCTCAACCCAACCTCCATTAAACCATGCAAAATAGAACTATTATTTTTTCTTATATAAAAGAATAGATAATAAATATTTTTTCATATAGTCCATAATATATACCATAACTCCGTACATCTATTTCAAATTCAATTGCCATTTATCTATAAAAGATTGGTGTGTAGGGTCAAAATATTGTAAAAAAAAACCATTGAAATTTGGTTGACTAATGGAGATGATGTTAAAATGATATCATCCTTAAAATAAATAAGAATAAGAGTCCCTAAAATGGAAGATAATAAATACATATCTCGATTTCCCACCACCCTAAACCCAAGAAAGCTACAATATCGCCATGAATGTCGAAGAAGAGGTTGAAAAACTCAAAGTAGAGATCCAACGACTTGGTACCAAGCAAGAAGATGGCTCTTACAAGGTACATTTGTTCTCCAATTTCCCCCACACACGGAGCTTATCCTAAATCTGCCTCATATTTTCGAATCCACATTTGGATTTACATGATATACTGTTCCCGCATCACACAACTGCTACGGATCTAGCTTCATTGAGCTGTGATTATGTCCGATCTGTACTGAATCGTTACCAATCTATTAGAAGCATACGACAATCTGATAATTTAGGTCAAGATCGCGTTAGTGTTAAGTAGATGTGCTGTTACTTACTCGTTCTAGCTTAACTTCGATCTTGAATTAGCCGTGATTGTTTTGGTACATGAACTTGGGATTCACCAATCTGCAAAAAAGACGGAGATCTTAAGCTTATGATTTTTGCAAAATTGATTCAGGAGAAGTTATTTGATTCAGTCAAAACATATACACTTCTAATGCAGATTCATAAGTTTCAATTCATGAAATCCCAAATTGCATCATACTCGCTAATTTCAAGCCCTACATTCTAAGAAATATGTTTATAAAATTTATTCTTCGTGCTTCTGATATCAAACTTTCCACCAAAAGAAAACAGTATTTTGTATTTCACATACTTTTTTATTTATTTCGCGGCCCGCACCGAAATAATGCTTTACCCCTAGATGTCCAGTCAACTGTTTGGAGCTTAAACTTCTACCAAACGTTGGACAAGAAGATAGAATTTTTCATCCCATTTGATGGCATTTTAAACATTTTATGGGTCTTGAGTAAGTTCTAATCTTTAATTTTAACAATGAATACCGGCTCATGAAGGTCACATTCGGTGTTCTTTTCCATGATGACAAATGTGCAAACATATTTGAAGCATTGGTTGGGACACTGAGGGCAGCCAAGAGGCGCAAATTCCTCACATATGATGGTGAACTGCTACTTCAAGGTGTTCACGATAATGTTGAAATTGTACTGAAACCCACCCCAGTAGCAGCAGCATGATTTTACCATAATCTGCTTCAGAGCTCATCAAGTTTGTATAAGCTTAAACCCTTTTTATTATCATGTATGATTGATCATAATTTGCTTCCAAAGTGATCAAGTTTGTGTTACCTTAAAACCCTGTCATCATCATCATAATCTGCTTCAAAACTCATCATGGCTGTATCAGCCTGATACCTCTTATCTGTCTTGTATAGTGGAAAGACCACCTTCTTAAGATTGTCGTTACCACTAAATTGGAATACATACTGTCAGTGTCCAGTATCTTGTACATTGTTCTTTCTGTTCTACTTATGATCCATTTATAGGTTTTATGTCATTGTGTGATAACTAGAAACCAAATTAAGGCGGGCCTCCATTGATAGTCTGAGAGAACAAGAAAGAGATGCCACTGACAGACATCTTCAATTAGGATTTGATCTAAAGGTGAAGAAGATCCTTTCTTACCCTTCTTACCGGAACCCAACCCTGTGCTTGAATTAGGTTTCATGCCCTTCAACATATATTTATACTTTTCTTCACATACGTAAATATGAAATTAAGATTAACCCCAAAAAGGTTGATGCTATAACTTGAGATGCTCGACTAGGGAAGTTAGAAAAATGGCGAGCATGGCAGAAGAAGTACAAAAACAAAGTAGAAAGGTTTACTTGACATTGATGATTTTGTTACCGAGTTCAGGTTGTATCCTGATTCAATCTCATCAAAACTGGCCGCAGAAGAACGTAATCCAGGAGAGAAGGGCCATCTCATATTCACAAATGAATAGACTTATCATTTGAGTTGAGATTCAAAGCAAATGAGCATGAGAATGATTTAGGATGCTTTCCCGATATCAATGGCCAAATTGACCAAAACTTGAATGTCTCGTTGCTTTTAACAATTTCTTTTTTTTTTTAAATTCAAAGTTGTTCTTGTGTTGATATTTGGCAAAAATATTTATATGACGATATAGTATGAGAATTTCAATAGACATACTGTACGACGAGGTTATTATTTATCTTAGAAAATTATGAACTTGTATTAGAACAAAATTACATTTTCTTGCGAGCCAATAATCAGAGAGAGAGAGAGAGCGCTTGTACACAAAGCCAAACCACCTTAATATATCTCACTCGAAGATGGGGTCTGCAAAAATAGATGCAACATGATAGGGCAATTATACTAATCAAAAGATGTTCAGCTTAACAACCGATGATATGTATTTCATCCAACTTATCTACACAAACAAAAGAAAAAAAGGCATTTTCATTGGTGTTACGCTACATATACGAAGTGTACTTCAAGGTCTTAACCGGGGTTTTACGAATCACATGGTTCTTTCCTCCACGACCGATAATTTTATGGATAGACATTGATTCTTTTTCATATACACCGAACCCACTTCAAAGAACGTGTTTTAAATGTCCTTCCATTTTGACAAATAAGATGACTTTATAGAACCCAAATAAACATCAAGTTCTGTATAAAACAATGGATATGAACCAATAAATAATCTTAACTCATAAATGAAAGGGATAATGACAAATTTAATCATTATTGAAGTTGACCAATCTCAAAATGTCTCGACTTTTTTCTAAATTAGCACAAAATAACCATTTACTTCACAAAAACCATGAACAAAAACCTCTTATGGTTATTTTGTGCTAATTTAGAAAACGTTGTTCATTTTTTGGAAATGGGTGACCATGGGATTCGCCTAGACTAATCCCATGTCAAGTCACGACTATAGGCATTGTCCACAACCTAGAGACAATCTCCATGCACATATGTAGATGACGGAACTCAAAACGAGGTTAATTTTATCATCCCTTTGACTTTATCCACCATGCTACCACTCTTGTGGTCATTATGTGATGGTCAAACTCCGATTTTGGCTATTTTTATGATTATCCCTAAAAAAGGTACGGGAGAAGTGACCAAAAAACAAGCAAAATATCCAAGCACCTGGGCAGAGTAAGCACCCAAAAAACAAACAAAATATCCAAGCATATGTCATCCGCACACTCAGGACAGTACACCAAAAGAGTATGCACCCATCTGCATAACCTCACTCATGTAAAGATTGTGACTACCAAAAGGACATATAACCACAACACAAATACATAATACATAATACCTTCACAAAGAAAAGTATGATACCCTCCTTATTGATGTTTAGAAACTTCCATGGCGACCGAAGAATGTCACGTGATGGTATTCCCATGGCTAGCTTTTGGCCACATGCTACCGTTTCTAGAGCTCTCTAAGAAACTAGCAGCAAACGGCATTAGAATCTCATTTGTTTCCACCCCAAGAAATCTAGAGAGGTTACCCTCCATTCCTGCACATCTATCAGACCTCATCAAGCTAGTAGAGATCATATTACCAACAGTGGATGGTTTACCTGACAACTGTGAGGCCACCGTTGATATCCAGCAACATGAAACACAGTATTTGAAGAAGGCATACGACAATTTACAAGCACCATTCGAGAAGCTGCTTGAAAACGACACCGCACAGTTGATTCTCATAGACTTCTCTCCATACTGGGTTCCTGAGGTTGCGGCTAAGTTTGGGGTATCTACTGCATTTTTCAGCGTGTATACTGCTGCCACTCTGGCGTATATGGGCCCACCAGATGAGTTGAGATGGGGCCATAGACGTACAACCCCAGAAGCCTTCACGGTTGCACCAGATTGGTTCACCTTCCATTCTCTTGTCTCTCACAGGCCGGATTATGCTCCAACAATGCTTCGGAACTTGCACATCCCTGATGAATCTGGTAAGTCAAGTGGTCAAAGAATAAGCACAATTATTGAAGGATGCCAGTTTGTAGCAATTCGAAGCTGTAAAGAGTTTGAAGGAGAATATATCGATCTTCTTCAAGAGCTATATAAAAAGCCAGTCCTACCAGTAGGCATATTTCCACCAGAAAGAACAACAGAGAAAGCTGTTGATTCAAGTTGGTCAAGCACTTTCAAGTGGTTAGACAGGAAAAGGCCGAAATCAGTGCTTTTTGTAGGATTTGGGAGTGAGTACAAGATGCCAATCGAACAAGTCCATGAGTTGGCCCACGGGCTTGAACTTTCTGGGATATCCTTTATATGGATTTTGCGGAAGCCGAAAGGGGTAGATAGTTTGGATCTATTGCCTTCTAATTTTGAATCCCGTGTTTTTGATAAGGGTGTTGTTTGTCTTGGTTGGGCACCCCAAATAGACATACTAGCACACCCTTCAATAGGAGGATGTCTTTTTCATTCTGGTTGGGGTTCTATTATCGAATCACTAGGATTCGGACACCCATTGATTCTCATGCCTATGGTAGCAGATCAAGGCCTCAATGCTAAACTTCTAGATGAAAAAGGACTTGGTTATGAAGTACCGAGAAATGAAGATGGTTCTTTTACCAGAGACATGGTGGCAGAATCTGTGAAGTTGGTGATGGGATCACAAGGAGAACCAATCAGAGAAAAGGCTTCTCAAATGCAATCTACTTTTTGTGACCACACTCTTCAAAAGAATTACATAAGTTCGTTTGTTCATTACTTGCAAAGGTTCAAAAGAACCGAATCCACATTGCACGAATAGGTAATGGTTATGTAATAATAAGTTTTTCCTCCTTCCCTTGCTTGAATTTAAATAATTAATATAGTTACATATGTGTTAGAGAGCAAAAAACCCATCACTAAAAGAGAAGGGAAAATGTAAAATATCAACAAAAATTGGTGCATGGTGTTACCTGTTCTTTTGCAAACCAGAAGCAAGCAAATTAATTCGAAGTTGCTCTTTAACAGTTTATCTATCTCCATATATTCTTCAATCTTCCACCCCTTTTTATAAAACAAGTCAATATCACAAGGAAGAAAAACAAAATGATTCATAACAGCTTGAACATTATAGAATACAAGGTATCACGAGAAAAGAAAGGATTTCATGTTGCGAAAATAAGACTGTAGAAGGAGAAGTACTTAAAATTCATATATCCCTTCTGTACACTAATTATGCATGATAAAAACAATTAGAAAGAACACAAAGGTATCAAGATCTTACTTCATAACCATGATTTATGGTCCGTTGAGCACCTTAAGTATCCAACTTCTAATTATCCTTTGAATTCTGCAAGAAAAAAGGAAAGGCTTTTTTTCTTTTTTAAGTATATAATATTTATATACGGCAAATAGAACAAATAAACTTACACACCCTCCTCACATTTTTTGAGGTTTGAAACCTTGACCTCCTAAGAGGCCAAAGACTCACATATCGCTAGGCCAAAGGCCTTTTGGTAAGAAAAAGGGAAAGCCTTTGAGGCAGCTTCTGACCTAACAGCTGCTTGTACAGGAGAAAGAGGGTTTGGTGGCCCATAATGATGGTCACTGAAATAAGCAGCATCAGTCAGTTCTTAACAAAGATAAAACCAAAAAAATGTTAAAATTTAAATGCATGATGTATATAAGAGATTTCAGGGCAAAAAGAACATGGTAAGCACGTAAAGTCATTAAAGCTCGTTATAAACAATAATAACAAGATTCCTGTTCTCATGATCTTGGCGTGGATAACCAAGAGGTTGATAAAAGCTGAATAGTTGGCTGAACAAATTCCTTTCAGTCAGGGAGAGAGAACACCACAGGTGCGCATGGTTCGAGTCGTTGAGTCACCCCCCCCCCCCCCCAATGATCAAACAAAAAGTGACCTAAAATTGAAAGAAAAAACTTGCTTTACAGTAACAGTCCTATCCCAGATCTCAACACCCTATCCTGCAATTACCATACACAATTGGAAATAGGGGTTAGGGGATGGAGAGAGGAAGATCGATATCAAATGGTCAGATGAACTATAACAAAGAAATAAATAAGCACATTGCCATGAAATGTTTAAGGGTGTACATTAATTAGATGCTTTCTCCTGAACACCTCCATCCTAACAAAATTAATCTTGACTTCAAGTCCAAAATGACGATGTATATAATGAAGGCAGCACTGAGATCTGCAAAAAAAATGGTTATGATGTAGAACCTCCTCCAGAACATTGGAGAGGAAAAAAGAACATTGGGAAGTGATACAGCTAATATACCTCTTTCAATGGCATTTGATGCTGAGAAGTTTAAGTACACAACAGCTTCCCAAAGAGTCTGACTTACATAACATTAACAAATCTTTTAGGTACAAATACGGTACAGTTAGAGAGTCGACACTTCCCATGCCCAAGCCTTCTCAAGCCGTGCTTTTGCTATGTTTAAGAGAAATGCACGAGATAAACCATAACAGAGATTGTAATTTCCTCTTCCCAATAACTTACAAATTCTGTTCAGCATATATACATACATCAAAAGGAATTGTGGTGCCATTATTCCTCCTTTACCCACAAAAGAACCATGATGTACACAATCCCGGGCACCAAAAAACTCCAGTATCCACCCAAAATCTAGTCTACCTCTTAATTACTGTACATACATCCAATGCAACAATGATACAAAAACCCATGGTTACATTTGTCAACCGAGTGACTATGGGAGTTACTGGATAAATGCAAGTGGCATACACTTCACTCATCCACGCATAGGGCACCATGGGAATGGCTATCATCTGACACTGCAAAAGAGCAAACCAAAACTATGATCACAAAATGCTGGATAGGATGCTGAGAGAAAAACAATTTGATGGCATTATACTTACCAACATTCTTACACATAACAGAAGTGGTATTAGATCATAATTCTTATATCATGTAAACTAGCCAATATATCCAGTGAAAATTTCCCTGCTAGAAATGCAAGCCTAATTCTCTATGTAATAAATGCATTTCTAAGATGATGTCAAAGTTTCACCTCGCGTATAAAAAGATTCAGGCATCACAATAGCTATTGACAGCACTAAAGTGACAGTTCAAACACTAATCTGATAGCAAAATCTAATAATAATGTTTCATCCTAAAACTTATAACCATTTACTTGGACACATCACCAGGTGACCATTAACTTCCAATTAGTAGTAATACAAATTGAACATTTGGTATCTATTTTTTATTAACAGAATCTTTTAGCATAGGAAATTAAGGTTTCATTTTGTTTCACCTGTTTTCCTCCCCTTCTCATCTCCATCTTAGGGTCCCATCCATCAAAAGGGGACTCATAAGCAAATAAAAATTGAAAAAAAGATGGACAAATCAAATGAAACTGATAAACCTCCTATTCGTTTCATTTACAGGAGGAGGGGTTAGTGGTTAAAGGGTCTTAGCTGTTATTGTAAATAAGTGAAGGGTATTTTTGGTACTCTTGGGTAGAATAAGGCGGCAAGTCTCCTTTAAGTGGAGCTGAGTTGTTAGTAGTTGGGTTATTCTGTTTTTGTATTTTCAAAGTGAGTGTAAACTCTTTGGGAGAGAACCAGACCTCTCGAAAGTCTGGAATATTCCATTTTCTGTTTTGATTACAATAAACAACCGACAATTGCTATCAGTTTACATCAAATTGGTATCAGAGCGGTAAGATCCAGCCATGGCGACAAGGAGTGCGGCAACGAGAATTGAAGATTTAGAAAGTAGCGTCGGTTCGATTGAGAAAAGTTTGGAACGAATTGTACAGCAGATTGAGAAATTAAACAGCGATGTGGCTAGTAAATTGAAGTAAACAGGTTCGTCGGATGGAGAAGACGTGGACGATTCAGGAAGATCGAAGAGGAGAAACGATGAAAAACATGAATCGAGTCGATTCCTAGCTGTGAAAGGCCGGAAGCTTGAAATTCCAGCATTTGACGGAAGCGATCCAGATGGTTGGGTTCTCAGAGCAGAACGCTATTTTTCATTGAATCGATTATCACAGGAAGAAAAAATTGACGTTTCTTTCATAGCATTTGAAGGAGCAGCTTTGAAATGGTTTCAATGAGAGAATAGACGTCATCCAATTTTACGTTGGGAGGATCTGCGTAGATTGATTTTGCGTCAATTCCGATCAATGGCGGTAGGAACTTTATGCGAACAGTTTTTGGCCGTTAAACAAGAAGGTACGGTGGAGGAATTTAAGATGAAATTCGTGGAGTTGGCTGCACCATTAGAAGGAATTCCAGAGGAAGTGTTTATGAGTCAACTCATAAACGGTTTGGAAAATTCAATTAAGGCAGAGGTACGTCTCTTAAGTCCAGTAACGTTGGAGGAAGCGATGGAGTTAGCAATAAAAATTGAAGTGAAGAATGTTGTGATTGAAAAAGAAAGGTCGATGTCTGGATCGAAGAAATCGTTAGCTATGTTTGCGGGTAATAGGAGTATTCCTGGTAGTACTAATTCAGGGAATAATTCTAATACGGTGGTTAATTCGACGAACAGAATGGGATTTGAATACAGAAGATTGTCCGATCAGGAGGTACAACAGAGGCGAGCCTTGGGTCTCTGTTATCCTTGCGATGAGAAATATTCACCGGGCCATAAGTGTAAGAAGAAAGAATTGAATGTTCTGTTGGTTCAGGAGGAAGATGTAATAGAGTCGGGTGACAGTAGTGATGAAAATACAGCTTTAAACGCAGCTGATGTGGTCGATGTGGGTCAAGACGTGGAGGTTCATCTTAACTCGGTGGTGGGATTAACGAATCCTAAAACCATGAAGATGGAAGGATTCATTGAAAACCAAAAGGTTGTAATTCTCATCGATAGCGGTGCGACGCACAATTTCATTTCGAAYGASATTGTTAAAAAATTRAATCTCAAGRTCGATCAGAYGAAGGAGTATACGATAAYGATGGGRACGGGGAATAAGGTGAGGGGAGATGGAATTTGTAGACATGTTATTTTGACGGTGCAAAGCTTAGACGTTGTCGAGGATTTTTTGCCCATTCAATTGGGTAATAGCGATGTGATTTTGGGTATACAATGGTTAGAAACTTTGGGATCGACCTATACCAACTGGAAGCAGCAGGTTATGAAGTTCACGGTTGGGGGAAAGTCGGTGGCATTGAAAGGTGATCCAGCATTGGGTAGATCTTTAATTTCATTGAAGGTTATGGGAAAACTAATCCAACAGGAAGGTCAAGCTATGTTAGTGGAGTTTGGGGCTTGCATGTTGACAAGTGAAGTGACTCGAGAAGTTTTACCAACGGTACAAACTGTTTTGAAAGAATTTGATCCCGTCTTTAATATGCCACCGGGTTTACCACCGATAAGAGGTAAGGAGCATGGGATTATTTTGAAAGAGGGTACGGATGCAGTTAATGTTAGGCCCTATCGCTATCCTCATTATCAGAAGGACGAGATCGAAAAGTTGGTAAAGGAGATGTTAGAAGCAGAAATTATAAGACCAAGCAGCAGCCCGTTTTCAAGTCCGGTATTGTTAAGAAAAAAGATGGCAGCTGGAGATTTTGCATCGATTATAGGGCTTTAGACAAGGCAACGGTTGTAGACAAATTTCCTATACCGGTCATAGACGAGTTGTTGGATGAGTTGCATGGTGCTCAAGTGTTTTCTAAGCTTGACCTAAAGTCAGGTTATCATCAGATACGTATGAAGGATGAAAACATTCAAAAAACGGCGTTTCGGACGCACCAAGGTCACTACGAGTTCAAGGTAATGCCCTTTGGTCTAGTAAATGCACCATCTACATTTCAAGGGTTGATGAATGAAGTTTTCAAGGATTGTTTGCGGAAGTTTGTGTTAGTTTTTTTTATGACATATTGGTTTACAGCCGATCAATGGAGGAACATCTTAACCATTTGAGACAAGTGTTTGAATTGTTGTCTCATTATAAATTGTATGCCAACAAGAAAAAATGTGAATTCGGTTGGGAGCGTTTGGGGTATTTAGGCCACGTCATTTCCAGTAAAGGAGTAGAGGTTGATGATTCTAAAATCAAGGCAATACTAGATTGGAAAGTGCCTACTACAGTGTCGGAATTAAGAGGTTTTCTGGGATTGTCGGGATATTACAGAAAGTTCGTTAGAGGATACGGAGTCATAGCTAGTCCTCTCACGGATTTGCTAAAAAAATCAATTTGGTTGGAACGAGGAGGCTCAAGTGGCTTTTGAAAAATTAAAGGAGAGTTTGTCCTCACCTCCGGTGCTTAAACTTCCTGATTTCTCGTCAGATCTTGTGGTAGAGACAGACGCTTCGGGATTTGGTTTGGGGGCTGTTTTGATGCAGAACGAACAACCGGTGGCTTATTTTAGTCAGGTGTTGGGAACGAGAGCTCGGCTGAAATCAACGTATGAGAAAGAACTTATGGCCATTGTTCTAGCTGTTAAAAAATGGAGACCGTATTTGTTGGGACGACACTTTACAGTTCGCAGCGACCAACAGAGCCTGAAATACCTGTTGGAACAGCATGTGGTGGAACCGGAATATCATAAATGGATGAGCAAGCTGATGGGATATAATCTCTCGATTGTGTATAAACAGGGAGTGCAAATAAGGTTGCCGATGCACTCTCCCGTAAGGAAGAAAGCTTGGAATGTTCGAATTTAAGTGTACCCTCATGGAGACAGTGAGAAAATCTTAAAAAAGAGTTGGAGAAAGATGAGTTCTTGATGAAAATAAAAGAAGACTTATTGGAAGATGCAGGAGCACATAAAGGGTTTGAGTTGCAGCAAGATCTGTTATTTTTTAAAGGCAGATTGGTGATTCCGAGAAAATCAGAAATTACCTCCTTATTATTCGAAGAATTCCATGCGTCTCCCATTGGTGGTCATAATGGAGAAGAAAGAACATACCAAAGAATGGCGGCAGAATTATTCTGGGTAGGCATGAGAAAGGATGTGTCAAATATGGTGAAAGAATGTGAAACGTGCCAAAGAAACAAAGTGTTAAGTGGGTCTCCGTCGGGTCTGCTACAACCATTATCACTTCCGAGTATGGTATGGAATGATATCTCCATGGATTTCATTGAGGGATTGCCTAATTCGGGAGGAATGAACTCTATTATGGTGGTGGTCGATACTCGATAGGTTCAGCAAGTATGCACACTTTGTGGGACTGAAGCATCCATTTACAGCTCAATCCGTAGCCGAGGTTTTTGTCAAAGAAATTGTACGCTTGCATGGCATACCAAGTTCTATAATTTTTTATCGTGATAAAGTGTTTCAAAGTATATTTTGGAAAGAGTTATTCAAGCTGCAAGGAACAACTTTGAAGTTCAACACCGCCTACCACCCGCAGACGGATGGACAAACAGAAGTTGTCAATAGGAGGCTGGTACAATACAACTTTTCATACAGCCCTTAAATGTTCTCCTTTCAAGGTGTTATATGGCCGAGATCCACCCCCTTTGTTGAGATATAAGAGTTCCTCTTCTATAGTCCAATCGGTAGATATCGAATTGATGAATCGGGATGAAATATGGGATGAAGTGAGAATGCATCTTTTGAAAGCCCAATGTAGAATGAAGCAACGTGCCGATTTAAAAAGAACAGAGCTGAATTTGGTTTTGGGTGAGTGGGTGTTCTTGAAATTGAGACCGTACCGACATAAATCATTGGTTAAAGGGAACAGCCCAAAATTGTTAGCAAGGTTCTATTGTCCTTATAAAGTGTTGGAGAAGATTGGTAAAGTCGCTTATCGTTTGGATTTACCAAAGGAGGCGAAGATACATCCTGTTTTCCATGTATCTCAACTTCGAAAAGCTRTGGGAAATTGTGYATCKTCGAAAGACATTCCARCTCAATTGACTGAAGAATTGGTATTACAAGTGGAACCTGAATCTTTGTTAGATACAAGAGCAATTGTGCAAGGTGATCCAGGAAGCTTAGAAGTTTTGGTTAAAATGAAAAGGGTTACCAGATTCTGAAGCTACTTGGGAAAATTTAGAAGCCTTGATTCAGCAGTTTCCCAACAGTCACCTTGAGGACAAGGTGAAAGCTTTGGAGGGAGGTATTGATAAACCTCCTATTCGTTTCACTTACAGGAGGAAGGGTTAGTGGTTAAAGGGTCTTAGCTGTTATTGTAAATAAGTGAAGGGTATTTTTAGTACTCTTGGGTAGAATAAGGCGGCAAGTCTCCTTTAAGTAGAGCTGAGTTGTTAGTAGTTGGGGTATTCTGTTTTTGTATTTTCAAAGTGAGTGTAAACTCTTTGGGAGAGAACCAGACCTCTCGAAAGTCTGGAATATTCCATTTTCTGTTTTGATTACAATAAACAACCGACAATTGCTATCAGTTTACATCAGAAACCCAGGGAGTCAAGGTGGAATTTATCAGCAGGGTTCTGATGAGAAGCAACAGATATCGTGGAGAATTCTTAAAAGCCACCCACATGCCTTTCTTATTGGGTCATGTGTTAGTTGTGGGGGACTGGGGGTAATCATCCAAGCAAGTGTTGTCATCAAGTTACAGGGGCATCGTTTTTTTTGAGGCACTGAGGTCGGATAAGGTGTTAAAAATGGTTAGCAAAACAACCGACCACACAAAAAACATGCTTACTTGGATAATTAACTCCACAAACAACTATCACATGACACATTAGGTATGGCATTCAGGCTGCTTAATATCTACCCTAATTATGAATTTCTTGTGTCTATTGTTGTTGACCCAAACCATGCTAATAACCTCTATTTTTAACTCCCTAACCACAACATGACCTTTATTTTGGAATGCCCACTGACCCTGCCATGGCCAATAACTGTAGGTACAATCATCATAGCTACATTGACCTAGCAGGAACCTACCTTGTCCGTCTTGACCCTGCTAGTCATCCCTCCTCTCTTTTTCTGCTCCATGAACTTAAAATAAAAATGGACACAGCTCCATCTCCAAATTCTTAGTTGCATTTAGCACCGTAGATACTTTGGAAATTCAGAATTGGCAAGGCATCTATCTAAAAATAAAATATAACTCCATTTGAATTTTTTTAGCCTACTTAGAATATACTTCTTTGTCATTGATAGAATTTTTAGTCACCCCCTTGATAGAATCTATAGTTGGTCATTGACTCGTCGTATTTCTATAGGATGGTAATATACTTCTTTGTCGGCAAAAGGAGAATATTGCTGATTAGAGATTGCCAAGGACAGGCTATGCTGTTAATTGCGGCGCAGTCTCGGATATCAGCCCTAAGCAGAATATCGGTGGTCAAATTGCGGTTAGCAATAATGCAATTATCGTAGCAATTTACCGCAATTTTGACCGATACTTAGGGTCAAAAGTCAAATTGCGTTCTGCAATAGCTTTATTTTTTTGGGTTTTTTGGGCTTTATTTGAGTTTTTGTTTTGGGCAGTTGGGCTTTTTAGATCTGCGCTATGTTTTAACTTTAATCCATTAACATAGCAATTACTTTCTTTTTAATATCAACCCAAGGTGGAGATTTGTTAGATGTGGCTTTAATTGAATTAGTTAGTCTTATTTTTCTGTTTGGCGTATCTTGACTGTTACCTATAAATAGTTGGGTATCCTCATTTTGTAAAGTCTAGTCTCAATTCGTAAATAAGATTCCTACAATTCTCTCTACATAGCTTTCTCTAATTTCTCAACAAATTGGTATCAGAGCCTAGGGTTCCTTCTAATTGTTGATCGTTGAACCCTTCAGTCGCCTTAATCTTTTGAATCGCTTCATCGCTTTCATTAATCGTCTTTCTGTGGACAATCGATTGGGTCTTTCTGGTGTTCGATTCAAGGTGGAGTTTTCCTGATTGTGAAATTGATGGTGTGAATTGACGATTTCAGCAGTCAATTTGAAGAAAATCGGCATCAACAGTCAAGTCGCAACAATTCATCAGTCCTTCAATCGATTTCGCCGTTGAAATGTTTCAATTGACGGTATCGACTTGTGTCCAGCAATCGAACCTGATGTTTTTTATTTCTTGAATGATCGTTTGTTGGGGATCAATTTCCTAGATTACCGATTTCTAACAGCCAATTAAGAAATTGCCGACTCTTTTATAGATTAGTCTGGATCTCTGTTCTTGATTGCTCAACATTGAATCTTGTACTATAGTTCTTTCAAGATTTTCAGAAAATGCCTCCACAAATGATTAAGATTGACAAGTTTACAGGAAAGAACAACTTCAGCTTATGGAGAATAAAGATGAGAGCCCTCCTAAAACAACAAGGCTTGGATTCCCTTGGTTGGTGAAAGGCCTGAAGGGATGGCTGAATTTGAATTTAACTCTACCATCCTGTTGTCTTTGGCAGATGAGGTGATTTATGAAGTTGCCGATGAGAAGACTGTTGCACCATTATGGCAGAAACTAGAGAGCCTCTACATAACCAAGTCTTTAACGAACAAGTTGTTGTTCAAGCAAAGATTATTCTCATTACGAATGAAGGAGGGAATGCCTTTGAAGGAACATCTTGATGAGTTAAACTCCATTCTTATGGATTTGAAGAATGTTGAACTCAAGATTGAAGATGAGGATGCCGCCCTCATCTTATTGGTTTCGTTGCCTACTTCATATGAAAATTTTGTCAACTCGTTCGTTGTTGGTAGAGACACAATTACAATGGAAGAAGTTCGTTCAAGTTTACACTCACGAGAGTTGCAACATAAAGCTTCAGAAAGTAGTTCCGAAATTCAATCGGTTGGCTTGTCGGTGGTAAACAGAGATAGACATAGAGGTAGAGATAAAAGCCGAGAGAAAGGAAAAGGGAAGTGGAAAGTAAGAGGCCGATCAAGATCGAAGACTAGAGGTCCAAGTGGAAACCCAAGGAATAGCTGCCACCATTGTAAAGAACCGGGTCATTGGAAAAATGAGTGTACAAAACTGAAGTCAAAAGGATCTGCTGCTGTAGCAAAAGATGATTTGGGTTTGGAGGCTGATTTGGTACTCTCAGTGGTTGATTCCAAAAGTCAGTAAGAGGTATGGATTCTTGATTCCGCATGTTCTTTTCACATGACACCACATAAGGATTGGTTTAACACTAATGATAAGATTGCAACCGGAAATGTCTTGATGGAAAATGACATGTCGTGCAATGTCGTTGGAATTGGATCGGTGAGCATTAAATTGCATGATGGGATTGTGAGAACTCTAACAGATGTTCGTCATGTACCCGGGTTGAAGAAAACTTAATCTCTTTGGGAGCATTTGACTCAAAAGGCTTCAAGTACACCGGTGAGGGTGGAATAATTCGGGTCACTAAGGGTGCATTAGTAGTGGTAAAAGAAGTCAAGAGAGGTACCTTGTATGTGATGGAAGGTAGCACGGTTGTTGGATCAGCAGCACCAGCCCTTAATTCTGTAGAGGATGAGGCAGATTTTACACGTTTGTGGCACATAAGGCTAGGGAATGTTAGTGAGAAAGGCATGGTAATTCTCAGCAAGAAAGGACTTCTTGGAGGTCATAGAGTTGCTGAATTGGGCTTTTGTGAACATTGCATCTTTGGAAAACAAAGGAGAGTTTCTCAAAAGTTGTCCATATAACCAAGTCGACTTTAGATTACCTACACGCTGATTGTTGGGGTCCCTCACAAGTTCCTTCACTTGGTGGTGGTCGTTACTTCCTCTCAATTATTGACGACTACTCTAGAATGACTTGGGTATTCGTCATGAAGCATAAGAGTGAGTCATTTGAGAAGTTTAAAGATTGGAAAGTTCTCATTGAAAATCAAGTTGGGAAGAAGATAAAGCGGCTGCGAACGGACAACGGATTGGAGTTTTGTTCAAGTGAGATTGATCGGTTTTGTAAAGATGAAGGAATTGCAAGGCATCGAACGGTTAGGCACACTCCACAGCATGTAGCTGAAAGGATGAATAAACACTGCTGGAAAGAGTGAGATGTGTGCTGTCAAATGTTGGGTTGAATAGAAGGTTTTAGGCAGAAGCATTGAACACAGTTTGCTATTTGGTGAATTGATCCCCAGCAACGGCAATTGATTGTAAAACTCCTATTGAGGTATGGTCCGGTAAGCCGGCTGACACGGGCGTAAGAATATTTGGTTGTCCTTCATACTACCATGTTAGTGAAGGAAAATTGGAACCAAGATCAAAGAAGGGGCTGTTTATGGGATACGGAATTGGAGTAAAGGGCTATAGAATTTGGTCTCTGGATAGAAGAAAGATGATTCTCAGTCGTGACAGAGTGTTTGATGAGGAGAGTATGTTACATGGCATGAGGTGTTCATCTACTCCAAGTGTTCAAGAGGAGAGTGTGTCCAAACAGGTGGAGTACGAGTTAAATGGTCCCGATGAAGACGAGAATATTGTTGGACAGCGCAGTATCTCGCCTCAACGAGAACCTGTTGTGCCTGAAAATCAGCACCAATCTGCAGAATTTCGATCTATAGCATTAGATAAGCCCCAAAGACAAGTTGGTAGGCCAATTTAATATGGTTTTGATGACATGGCGGCCTATGCTCTGCAAGTTGCTGAAGAAATGGAGTTTTGAGCCATCTACTTACAAAGAAGCAATCACAACGAAGGAGGTTGATGTGTGGATAGCAGCCATGAGTGAAGAGATGGAATCCCTTCACAAAAATAGAACCTGGGAGTTAGTAAAGTTACCTCAAGGCAGAAAAGTTGTGACCTATAAGTGGATCTTTAAGCGAAAAACAGGGCTGCCAGGAGCTGAAAGTGTGAGATACAAGGCACGTTTGGTGACTAGAGGTTATAGCCAAGAGCAAGAGGTTGATTATAATGAAATTTTCTTGCCGGTGGTGCGTCATACATCCATTCGAGTGTTGTTGGCACTAGTGGCACAAGCAAATTTTGGAGTTGGAACAATGGACGTCAAAACGGCTTTCTTACATGGTGAGCTTGAAGACCGGAGGGTTTTGTAAAGAAAACTATGTTTTGTAAGCTCAAGAAATCGCTTTATGGGTTAAAGCAATCTCCAAGACAGTGGTATAAACGTTTTGACAGCTTTATGGTGGGTCATGAATTTACTAGAAACCCTTATGATTGTTGTATATATCATAAGAAAAGTGTTGATGGGTCACATGTGTATCTGCTACTTTATGTGGATGATATGTTAGTAGCGACTCGTGATATGGCTGAAATTAAGAAGTTAAAAAGACTCCTTAATTCTGAGTTTGACATGAAAAATTTGAGGGCTGCTCGAAAGATTCTCGGTATGGAAATTATCCGAGATAGATCTAGACGTAAACTTCTCTTGTCACAAAAAAGTTACATTTTGAAGATACTTTCTCGATTTGGTATGGCTTCTACAAAGCCTATGAGCATACCTTCATCGGCAAATTTCAGATTATCAGTGGCTTTGACACCTCAAACCGAGGCTGAGGTGGAGTATATGAACAAAGTTCCTTATTCTAATGTAGTAGGAAGTATTATGTATGTCATGGTCTGCACTAGACCTGACATAGCTCATGCTGTTAGTGTTGTTTCACGTTACATAGCTAATCCGGGGAAAGAACATTGGGTTGCCGTGAAACGTATTTTTCGTTACCTCAAAGGCAAAGCTGCTGTAGGTCTTAATTTTGGAGGAGAAACAGATTGTATTGTGGCTGGATTTTCATATTCTGATTACGCAACTGACCTTGACACACGGAGGTCATTAACGCGATATGTATTCACTGTTGGAGATGCCCTAGTGAGCTGGAAAGCGCCGTTACAGCCATCTGTTGCTTTGTCTACAACAATATATGGCTCTTACGGAGGCTGCAAAAGAAGGGATTTGGCTGAAAGGTTTGCTTGGAGATCTTGGCTTTCATCAAGATCAGACTGTAGTTTTTTGTGACAGCCTGAGTGTCCTTTGTCTTGCAAAAGATCGGGTGCATCATGAGAGAACGAAACACATAGATGTTCGTTATCACTTTATACGTTCGGAAAGGAGAATTAAAGTGAAGAAAGTGAAGATTGATGACAATCCAGCTGATGCACTGACAAAACGGTTTCTTTGAATAAGTTTAGGAATTGTCTAGATCTCCTAAACATTGATAGCTGGAAGTAAAATTTTTGTACTAGAATTAAAGCCAAGGTGGAGATTTGTTAGATGTGGCTTTAATTGAATTAGTTAGTTTTATTTTTCTATTTGGCGTATCTTGACTGTTACCTATAAATAGGTCTAGTCTCAATTCGTAAATAAGATTCCTGCAATTCTCTCTACATAGCTTTCTTTGATTTCTCAACACTTTGGTAGTGTTGAAAGTCTTCCACCATCGTTGAGCATCCCCCCCACACTTATACATAGCCAGATGCACTTTCAAATTCTAAGTTCACTCCAGAATGTCAAATATCTTCTCCATGTAAGAAATCCAATCTTAGCATCTATCTGCATAGGGGAGCCATTGAAAGACTCAGATTTCACCTTTTGGGATATTTTCACAAAAAACATGCATAGGTGTCCGACACTAGTTATTCACCACATAAACTAGAGATTGCAAGGTTGTGATTTCACCACCAAATTACCTTGTTGCTCAATCACCACTGGCTTACTAGGTTTTTTCATATGCCACCGCCTATGGCACAATCTAAGCAACTGCATCAAACATCGCCTAATTCAATGATGCTATCATTGGATCAATATTTCCCTGATTCCTCTTACTATTTGCTCCATTGCCTTGATTCCTCCTAGCACTTCTATAGTTCTCTTTCATGCTTATCTCCTTCGCATTAAGTATCGACATGCAGGGGCAATATTGATCAATAAAGGCCACCTTTTTCTTTTCCCAAGTTATTCTTTAGTTCCTAAATATTTTCCAAATTTATTAGTTGTATAACACTTTAACGGTGGTGTTAGACAGATTGTATATATAGAACTTCAACCAAAAAAAAAATTCATCATCTGTTTCTGTCAGACTTAACAACTGGAAAATGTCTTTTGTTCTTATATATATCAAAGCAAATTGAACATATCTATAAACAAGCATTTTGTCAATGCAGTTAGTAGGATTATGATTGATGAAGGGCTTACCTATAAATCTGATTCAAAAACAAAAGGCAATTGAAACTCTTGTACAAAGAGCGCTTCAATTCTTCAGCCTTAACTGATTAAAGAACACCAAAAAGTGATACTCTGGGGCCCAATATACAAATCCAACAACAGGACCTTCTTTAATGTACTGCAAAAAGATGATACAAGTCAAGGTTCAGAAATTAGTACTAGCTTACAAGAAAAGAAAAAAAAATCTACATCTCAAAATGAAGAAAGAGAAAAAGGAGCAGCAGAAACCTTTCCGTCTAGAATAACAAGTTCGCCATCCACCCAACGAGGATTTCGAAATCCTGGCTCTGCAAGCCTCCCTTGTCCTTGATATCGAGCAATCTGAATCGTCAAAAAGATATCAATGAATATATGAACAGCATAAGGCACCTCCATAATTTGAATGATAAAGACTTGCCACTCCAAATTCTTCTGGAATGATCCCTTTATGAGGAAGTTGATACTTTGTTCCAATTTTTGCACGAAATGCTACCTGTAAAAAGAAGAAAATCAGAACACTGTATTTTGAAGCTATGATGTGAAAAAGACATGTTAATAATAGTTTAGAAATAAATGTAAGGCAACAGGCAACCCACTTCCCCAACTCAGTTTTTCATCTTACTCCTGTCAAGGAATGCTTCCCAATCTGCTTTACCAAAGTGTTCCGACAGACAACAAGTATACACAGGGACTCCTAAAAGAAAATTACTACATCATAATAACACTTTGAACTTGTGCACTTGTGATTTTTCCCATCAACTTTCCCTATATACACCACATATCTGAGTATCTTTCTGTTTGCCCGCCTTCAATCTAGACACCACTAACAAAAGATTAAGGGCTTCTAATGTGTAATGCAGAGTCCATTTTACCCCCAACAGTGCAAACTCTCTCCAAGAACTAGGGTCCAGAATCCAGAATTTGTCCACACAGCAGCCAAATTATATGACAAGATGCTTGACAAATGATCCATTTATACTTGCATACCTCACAAAATCAAGCCACTGTTTCGAATACCATCACAAGTAAAACTTGTGGTTGATTATGTCCTTATATTTATGCATGCATGCAAGATGTTTACAATATAAGCAATTAAGCATGTTTCAACTAACATATATATATATATATATATATATATATATTCAAGGTTAAGTCTTTGATGCAAAGCAGATGCATCTCAATTGGAACTATCAGTCTTTTTTTTTAATAACATGGATATCCAATCAGCTATGTGAGCCGACTAATCCCAGGACGACCACCTGCTTTGCGGGTAGCCCGGAGTCACCGCATTTGAACCTCCGTGGCCACAAGGGAATTTTTATTCCTCCTTGGATTTGAACCTTCCAGGCACTTTTGACCTTTGTAGGCCAAGCTTAAACCAATCTTTTACATTGATATTGAGTGTTGCTAGACACATGTTGATGCAAAGCAGATGCATAAATTAGCAACTGTCACAATTTTCTCATTTATATCAAGTGATCCACGTGTATATCTTGTACGCATGGTGATTTTCACAATAATGATAATTTACACCAACCCACTCAACCAATAAACCAATCTTGTAAGTTTTCACCCACTAAAATCCCACCTCAAACTATAACTTCAGAAGGAAGTTGTCGAGAGTTGTGTGGTATAATTCCAAAAAAAGAATAGAAAAATTCAAAGTTTGCATGTTTACCTGGCCGGCTGGCACATAAGGCTCCCCTGTTAATTTCACTGCTTCTACATACTCATAAAACTCCATATTTGAAAGCTCCTTCATGTTACCATCCTCTTCCCACTGGCCAAATTTACGCCTTAGATGAATGACCTCTGAAGTGTAAAGCCCATGTGAACCGACATACAATCCTGCCAAAGGTAAGGTAATTTAACTGCTGAAGACTTGGTGTTGTAAAACAAAAAATTTGTGTTAGATAAAAAGATGCCAAGAACAAAATAAACGGATTGGACAAAAATTGGCAGCAGAGAATAGGAGACTACAAAATAATATGTTAATGATGATGATAACAAATAACATAATATATCACCATTTAATGGATCTTTAGTCGCTGGAAGCTCAATTCGGTTAAATGTTGTAGATCCAGATAAAGGCTGACGATTCCTAGCCTGACTAAGGGTAACATTGATCAACTGACCAACATCTTTAAGCACCTGCAAAGTGGAGATATCATCACAACCTTAAGTACTTTGACAGGCAATAGTCCAGTTAATCAACAGGGCATCTGCCAAAAAATATGATAAGGTATGCCATCAAGAATTTCTGATCTAACCTTTATAGGTATCTTCCCTCTTCCAATGGACTTCGCAAGATCAACCATAACACTGTCTGTGCTACGAATACCATGAATCCTAGCGTCTTTGTTCTTTAAAGATTGTGCATTGCCAGAAGAAACCTGTTGCTTTTCTTTCTCAACAGAGAAAGAAAATGATGAGCGACTCTTTTTCTCCAGCTTGGCTGGTACACGAAGTAAATCTTTGCGAGATGTGCCATTAGAAACTCTTTGAACCAGGCCACCAACTACAATCTTAACTGCAATTTGACCTTTCCCTTCACTGTCAACTATTGAGTCACCAGAATTGACATCAATATTGTCTTGATCTTCATCAGTTCCACCTTTGACTTCATCTTCTCCATCTATGCGTTCCGAATCTCTATCCTTCTCTTTTTCATCTTCTTCCTCCACTATCTGTTTAACCACTTTAGATATTAGATCCCTGTCTATTTTTCCTGGTGTCGTCACATTCAAGACCTTAACCTTCAGATCTTTTGCACCAGGAATCATATCTCGCAGGATATTCTCAAAAGCAGATTCCTCAGCCATATCAGAATCATCATCCATGTCTTCGCCATCATCTTTATCTTCAATATCCTTAGCAAACGGATCACCTTTATCCCTCACTGTATCTGGGGGATTCATGCTACTAATCAGACCTGATGACTTGGAGGAAACAACTGGAAAATCTCGGGGAACCTCGGTCCGTTTCAAGTATACAGCCTGATCATGCAAATTCAATCTCATATGAAGTAAGTGAACCGTCGCCATGCAAAAAGGGCTTACAAGTGCAGCCATAGGTTGTTAAAACCACTTAATATACTAGTCTTCTTATATAGATATAAAAAAACAAGAAAACGGATTTTGTAAGATATTCATGTATCCATTTTATTCCTACGAAATGCCACCTGTATAAATGTGCATAGCATGTTGTTTTGCACATGCAGACTTGCAAACATACACATAGAAGTCAGCAGAGTTAAATACTTGCTGCTGGATGTACTTAGTAACTAAAACTTTCTAAAACAGTGTGGTTTGAGAAAGATGGCATCATGACACAGGTTTACAGATGGTGGAGTGGTTTAGACAGAGATAGCAACTAAAATAAACTACTACTCTCAAACCTTTTCAGCTATCCTGCCTAAAACCAATCATTTACTACGAATGAAGAGAGAGTAACTGGAATAAATTATTATTCCAAACTTTTTGAGTCTTCATACAGGAAACGGAATGAGATCATCAACTTTCCAAACTTTTTGAATCTTCTGCCACTGTATCCCCGTCTAATTATTGCCTTAGACGAAAGTGAATTTCATTTGTTAACTTCACTCTTACAGATGCAACATGTGACTGTATGCATTTATAATTGCAACTGTTACCGAAAAGTTTGCCAATTTAGCCGGAAACTACTCATGCATAAAACTAGACAGATTTAGGGAGGCAATGAAAGAGACCTGATGCTTGTATTCTCCGTTCTCGTCCACTGTAAGAAAGATTTCAAACAAAGGGGCACCATCTGCAGACATGGCAAGCTGCCTGAAAACCAAAAGCAATGGCCAAGCCTTCGATATGTCATGCTACCAGAGATAACTAATTAATTAGCTGAACAGAAACTCCTAAGTGATATATTCAATATTAATTGTTGACTTATGAGCTTGCTGCACTCACGAGGATGTATGGTATGCATGTAATAGCTAATGAGATAAAAGCAAACAAACCACAGAATGCATCCATACAATAAAATGAAAGTATATATAAACAATAAAAGAAAATTAAACTAGTCAGTTAAGGGTGCGTTTGGTACACTGAACAGTACAAAACAAGGATAATTGTTCCACGTTTTGCAAAACTTTTATGTGGAAGAGACAGGCACAGAGTGGAACAGGCGTATTCCACCCCGACCCCCATGGAACAAGGTGTAACAGACCTATATTTTACCACTATAACCTCAAATTAGAACCTAATTTTCTTCTAAAACATCAAATACGCCTCCCTCTTTACATTTTATTCATTGTTAAATTTTATTTATAGCATTTTATGCTCTTTAAACATTCAATTTACTGTCCTCAAAATATTATTTATCATACAGTTTATATATTTTGGTTAATTCCTTTACTTTTTTTTCAACCCAATCGCTCTTTTGATTTTGGAATTTTTAATTTATCTAATTTATTGAATATTAATAATAAAAAAGTAATATAGAAAAGGTATAAAATAAAAATTGAAAACTACATAAACTTTTTATTTTGGTGTCATTTTAATCGTCTTGAAAGAAAACTTTCTAGTGATATATTTTGCTATAAAAATATTTAATTTATTATAACTAATAAATTACATAAATTAATCAAAAATATACAAAAGATATTGTAGAATAGTAATCGGGTATGAGTTAATGGAGAGTTATAGATAGAATCTGATAAGGAAGTGTTTGTAGAAGTGCTTATCCCATATTGTTAGGAGTTGTAGTTGTAGTTGTAGTCTATCTCCTAACCTAAACTTGTATATATAGTTCCTTATGCTGTAATCAACATATAGTAGAAAATAATATTCCTCCTACTTCTCTAAAGCTTTTAGATATAAACAACTCATTAGGGGTAAATTGGTCATTTTATTTGTTACGTCCTGTTCAGTTCTGTCTTGACTTACCAAACGCTAAACAACTGTTCTATCCTGTGTGTCCTGCCTGGATACCAAATGGCACCCTAAAAGGTCAAGGAGGCCACTAGAAGAGGAGAGATAAAAGATAAGGGATTAATATCTAATAAAAAAATTCACTATACCTCTCTGTTTGGGAAATGAAAACTAGAAGGAAAAAAAACACACAAAAAAATAAGAAACATTCTCAAATAAATCAACTTGCAACACATATGAGTCAAACCATAAAAAGCAGCAAGTCCATGGCTGCCTTAACTAGTTATCTTATGCGCAATGCCCCTTTGCTTATGCAAACAGTAGTGCACAAGGATTTATAGTTTGCGGGAGTCGGCGAGGGAAGACTTTCCATGAAGCATTTTCCTTACATTCAATAAAGAGGTTGTTTCCATCAGCACTCGAATATGTAGCTTTCCAGTCACTAAAGAGCAACCTTAAAGGTCAAAAGGATGCTACATGATGAAAGCCAATTAAATAGAACCAAATGCACATATAATGATGAAAGACCTGTTGAAAAGAATATGAATGATATTAGCTACTCTACCTGGGACTGTAACTTCTTGCCAGGTACCTTCCATGCTCTGCACTTATATGGATAATTCGACCATATGGGTCTTTGCTATCATCTGAAAGTCCCGCCCACCAGCCCACCTAAATTGACAGTTGATGACATGATTAAAAATAAGCAAAACCAGATATGTGATTCTAAAGGTCCAAAATACCAAGACCATGTCAAGCAGATTTTTAGAAAAATAAATGGACCACACAAGTAACACATGAAGAAATAAAGAACACACAAACATGTCTTCAAGTTAAAAATAAATGCATTAAAGAAGCGCATATCCATAAGATACAAGGTTTCACCAGTCAGATGCTGAACCTCTATCTGGTATATGGTAGAAAAAAGGCACCTACTCAAAAGATAATAGTTCAGAACAGTGAGCAAGACAAATCCACTTGCTTCAGGTGTGGAATCTTCTTGCACTAAAGAAAGAAAAACCAATTGCTACTAAGAGAAGCTAGCCAGGATATGCCAACTGAAATTTGCATCCTACTTTTTGTTAGTTCACGTTTGAAGATGAATCCAAAACATGGTTAAGATTTTGGTTTAGAAGAACCCCTATTTCTTTTAAATGGGTCGAGTATGCCTATAATACTTCCCAACAATCTTTGTTTTCAAAGAAAATTTGTTAACGTACATGTTGGGGGGTTCTGCTTTGTACACAGGCAATCACTTAACTGCTTTGCAGGTTATATCAAAATAGCTTCAGGCAATCACTTAACTGCTTTGCAGGTTATATCAAAATAGCTTCACGTTAGACCAAGTGTTGGATCCAAGGCTCCATATATCCACTTGCATCAAAACCACTAGCATGCTCCATCAGTTATCCATCACCAAACCTCAATACACCACCCTAAATCTTAAAGTTTGATAGCCAAAGCTCTGATCAACCAATTGAACTCACCCCTTGGCCCTCGTTGTAAGGCATCAGAATCTCATCATGCAAATGAGCATCCTGAAGACAACTGGATCAACTAATAAGATGTAAAGTTATAGCGCGACTTCTTCCAATGCGTTCAAGTTATAGTACTAAATAACGCGCATGCAAAGTTTTATTGGTGAATGCTTAGGCATACAACTACGTGAAATATTAATTAAACACTCAAACTCAAACTACAATGCTAAGAAAAATCCTAGGTGTCAGTCATGAAAGATAGCGGTGGTATTGTGGTTCGCGGTGATAAGAGGAATCGCAGTGGTCAAATTGCGGCCTCAAATCGCGGTGCCGCAAAAATCGGCGCTAACGCAATCTCTGGTGGTATAGCAGTGAAAATACCGCGATTTGCATCTGAGGATTTTTAGGTTTTCGGGCTTAGTTAAACTTGGGCTTATTCAACGTTGGGTTTTCTAGGTTTTTGGGCTTATTTTGAAGGCTGTAGTTATTTAGTAATTTAGTTTACGCCACATTAGGTTAATGAATCGTCGATCTACATGACCAAACGACGTGTTCCAGATCATAAACCTCGCCAATCGGTGTTCCTCTCGTCCTCTGCTCTGCAATCGACACAATTCGAGTTACAAACTTACTTATTCCTATTTTGTTCGTGTGAAACTTACTTGTTTAAGTTAATGTTTTGATCTTGAAACTATATTTTTAATGAATACATATAATATGTTATATATGCATACATACATACATATATATAATTCTAATAATTATATGAACCGCTATTTATGGACCGCTATACCACTGCTTTACCATCGCGATAACTGCTATTTCAAATCATAGTACTGACCACGATTTTGTATTTTGACCGTTGAAACAACATAGGGAGAAAACACCAAATGACACATAAGTTGACCAACGAAAGAGGATAAGGTCCATAAATTGCTGGTGTTTCATAGTTCCACAAAGTTTCAAGATCTTCAAGGCTTGACAGTCATCAAATTTCTGCTTAAAGAGTTGCTTGAACTTTTACGGTATCGATTTTTTTCCAACTTCTACCGGCTACCACCAAAAAATTTAGTCATCAATTGCAAGATAATTTTAAGGTACATCAATATACCTACATGTGTACGACTCTTCAATGGGGAAAATGATGTGTAAATAATATCACAACCTAGAGTTATAAGAGGATTGGCTTTAAATGTTTTTTATATGTCAAGCCATACGACATGGTTGCAGTAAGCTATAGCTAAAAAGAAAAACGCACACACTCAACTTCAGAACACACTATAGGCATATGCATCGTTAAACCTTATCTTATTGATCAAAACCAAGTTGACTTGTATGGGGAACCCAAATTCACTTTTACATCATAGAATGACTTGCACAAAGACATCTAAAGGTTTTTTTTTACATAAGTTTTTTTATTGCCTAATTTCTGTTTATACATTTTGAAGTAATTTGTGTTTATACAATTCCAAACCCATTGAACCAGCAGGCAGCCAAACACTAACATGTTTGTTCAGCAACTGTCTGATATACATATGCACCATATCCGAAGAACAGTTCGAAAAACTCACCAAACCTGCATTAGCATAATCCCGTACAAAGGTTGCATCCATGTAGCGTTCTTCCTCTATGGCTTTCTGCAAAATTAACAGGGTCAACAGATATAAGTCATGGTTGCAGATGTGATGGTCCTTACTTGTAATGATGTACAACTTTCTCTTACACTCAGGTGAGACATCACTTTGCCAACTGTGTCATTAGTAGCAGCTGCTGCAATAGCCACCTTAATCCTAGCAGCATCTTCATAGTCCTCTTTGACAACAGCTCGGTTTAGATGCGACTGTGATGATATGCATGTCAGTGTGTATAAAGTCTATTGTATCAACAGTAATTTTGTTAGAATTATCTAGTTGAATTCGCACCAGAGCCAGTGTGAGCAATATGATTACTAGAACTAGAACAATTTTCATTAGGCTGGTAACTTAACATTCTGTAGCATCCAGGAGATAACTGGACTATATCAAAGTAATTGCCTGCAGGCAGAGTTGTTACATTCATCAGGTAACATCCAATCTTTTATATATGTTTGGTAACTTCATGCATGAAACCACCTTATGCCATTCAACAATTCCTCCATTGGATCTTTTCCATCTTAATCACAGTGATAACATAGGCATATTGTAACCTAAACTCCACTACATCATGAGACCATCACAAACTAATTTTCAGGTGATCATTGAATCATTTATACTACGTAGCATGCACTTGTATCAGTCTATACATGGTATACAGAAGTACCTTCAATATAGAAACAACACGTTCCTGTTCATCAACTTCAGTGAAATGCTTCTTCCAGCGTTCCCAATCCCATTCTTTATCGCCATCTCCATCCACCACTACCTCACCTTCTATCTTCACAACACCATCACCGGAATCATCCTTCTTCACTTCATCATCTTTCTTCTGATACTTCCAATATCCAGTCATGTAATCATCAAACCACTTAATCGTATTCCTAATATTCTCTTGAAAAGCAGAGTCCCATCGACGAGACCCTTTTTTGTCTTTATCATTGTTGTCGCCGATATCTTTGTGGTTACTGTGGCACCGACAGATGGATGAAAAAGCGGAAACCCTAGACGGAGAATGAGGAAATAGATGCGTTGGATAGGATGAACGGTGGTTCAATCGGGCCCTCGTGATAAACTTAGGGGTTGAGGAGGTGAATTTGTGAGGGTTTGTAGCAGGGGTGCCGGCGGAGGAAGGAAACGTCGGTGGTGATATTGACGCCATTAATGGTATCGACGAATTTGGTACAGTGAGATGGGATCGAAATTGCTAAAATTCAGTATTAGGCGAAGAAGAAGATGATGTTGATGATGATAGTATTCTATTCTGGCCGTTAGATGCATCACCCGCTCGCTGTATTATGTATGCGATGTCACGGATACGGTTGCCGTTTTTCTAAAACTAAACTACAAAAATTATAATTAATGATTGGGAAAATTGCACCAAAATGGAACCAACTTTCACTTGATTTTTTTTTAGGGAATCAACTTTTAAAATTGTCATTTAGGGGTCTCTATCAAATTTTTTGTTTATTTAAAGGTTTGGTTGACCTGTTAATGCTGACATTATCCGTATATTTTGCCAACTAAGATATTCCACGTCATATTAATTTTTTATTTTAAAATTAATATTCCACGTCATATTAATTTTTTATTTTAAAACCAATATTACACGTCATATTAATTTTTTTTAAACTAATATTCCACATCATATTATTTTTTTATTTTAAAACTACTATTCCACGTCATATTAATTTTTTTATTTTAAAACTAATATTCCACGTCATATTAATTTTTTTATTTTAAAACTAATATTCCACGTCATATTTAAAATTGCAAAATAGTTATAGAAAAATAACTAAACTTCGTTTTTTATTTTCAAAAATTATTGTAATAAAATCTATTTTTCATTTCAAATCTCGTTTTTTCAATAAAAATTCAGATATCAAATTAAAGATTTTTTCAAAAAAAAAAATCCAAATTGCCAAATAAAAATTGCTTTTTACTAATGCAATAAAAAATTTAATTTAATAGAAAAATTAATTGATGCAATAAAAATAAATATCAAATTCAAGATTTTTATATCCAACCAATCTGTATCAATTTTAAAGTTTAAATCAAATTTAGCAAATCAAACCAAAATAAAAGTTTGTTCATAACGTTCAAATCATCAAGATTAGAATGAAGTCGATAACAAGACATTGTTACAAAAAAAATGGTTGAAAATCTTCAATCTTCGACTGCTTGAATCATCCTTATCAAAGTTAACCATCAACCGTAAATTATGGAACTGATCGAACTTTATCAGGTAGTGTACATCACCTATATCAACTTGCCCTATGTAAACATATGCAAGTTAGTGCAAATATGTAAGTTATATGCAAATATGCAAAGTGTGATTATACATATTGAAAATACCTTCCCCAGTAGTAATTGGTATACTCGTCTCAAAATTAACCTGTGAAATCTGCAAAATAAACATACTTTTAGCTTCAATATTTGATTCATTCAAACACAACGTGAATCACAATTATTATACTTACTCCTATAATCGTATCTCGTGAACTCGTATTTCTTGAACCCCTACCTCTTGAATCCCTTCCTCTTTATATATCATGTATTCTTTTCTAAGAACTTAATTTTTTGAAATATCCTTTTGTACTAGATTAGGCTTTATGGGCGACATGGCAACCCACTACATAATCCTTCTTTAATGGCATTGGGAGTGTTGTCAAATGGTTTGACAAACAGTTTAGAACTGTTGTCA
>NC_037529.1:61738135-61739264 GCF_001531365.2 Cynara cardunculus var. scolymus
CCGAGTAAGCATTTGGTAAACGACCCCTTAGTATCATCCATTCCAAAGTTCACGAGCTTGTAACTGCTGTCAATATTTATAACTTTAATATGTCTATGGTAACTTATGATTCTTTTTCTATGTTTGAGGATGCTGCTGCTATTATTAAGCTGTGAGCACACACAACTAATATCTTCCTAACCAATGAAAATTGGAATAAGGAATTACAGATTTTCCTCCTGAATAGCTATGGTTATAAACACAAGTGAAACATCAAAATTACCTACTGGATATCTATCCCATACAAAATAGTTCATCCTATTTAACTTTAAGAACCTTGATATATAAATCACCGATAATTTTAGTTAATTGGTACTTCCTTTCTGCATAGGAGTATGAAAAAATAAGATTTTTGGGTTGGTGTGTACTAGTTCTAAAGTAATAAGCTAGCGTTTTATGATGTAGGATTAGGGCTGTAAACGAACCGAACGTTCAACGAACCGTTCGACGGGAAGTTCGTTTATTTAATAAATGAACAGACATGAACACTTTTTTTTTGTTCGTTTAGTTAAACGAACGAACATGAACAAGAGTCTCGTTCGTTCATTTATGTTCGTTTACGTTCATTTATATTCGTTCGTCTATGTTCGTTTATATACTAAATTTAATATATAATCTTGTGTTTATTTACTTTGAATTCAAATAATATTTATTTATGTTCGTTTAACCCGTTCGTTTACGTTCGTTTAGCATGTTAACGAACGAACATAAATGAACACGAACACACCTGATTTCTAAACGAACGAACACGAACACAAAGATTTTCGTTCGTTTATCGTTCGGTTTCGTTCGGTTAAGTTAAACGAACGAATATTAACAAGCCTCCGTTCGTGTTCATTCGGTTCGATTACAACCCTATGTAGGATAAGAAAAATCCCAATCTATACACATCCAGTAATCTGTAGTATTTAGCCAACCGTAGGATCTTCATCTAATAGACAGCTATTTGGAATTTCATTTTTCCTTGTTCTCTAAATCACAAATGGCATTACATTGCAGGCACTTTTGACCTATCTGAGCAACAGAAGGTTCTCAATTTTGAGTAGTATGCCCTCATCAAGATTAATATTTTATGAACAGATGCAAATAT
>NC_037529.1:61739614-61772815 GCF_001531365.2 Cynara cardunculus var. scolymus
CCATTGCAAACAAAGAATTTTTTAATATGCAGTCAGATTTAGGGCACAATCAAATCACTTGGAAGAAACACGGGAGAAGAAACACCAATAAGAGATTAAGAATCACATGATGAAAGAACTTATTGGAGAGGATTCATACCTTGTGAATGCCGCTGGTGCCGGCGTCGACCGGAGAGGCAGCCAGAAGTGTGAACAGCGACGTCTTGGGCAACGAGGGCAACGATGGCTGTTGCGGGCGTCGACCGGAGAGGCACTCAGAGGAGATAGTCGAGACGATAGACTAGGGCAACGATGGCTGGTGTCCGCGTCGACCGGAGAGGGCAACGATGGCTGGTGTCCGGGTCGACCGGAGAGGCCGCCGGAGGAGATAGTCGAGCAAGGGAGACTCTTCGATACTCAGATTTTGAAGATACTCAAATTTTGATTGTTAATCTTTTTTTAATAATATTCATGATTTGGCAAATTAATATCCACCTAATATATCTTTAAATTATAATTTGCCAACTCATCATAAATTACTTGTTACCTGCTAAACAGGTCAACGAGACCCTTAAATAAACAAAAAGTTTGATAGAAACCTTTAAATGATAATTTTGAAAGTTGGTTCCTTAAAATAGGAATCAGGTGAAAGTTGGTTCCATTTTGATGCAATTTTCCCTTAATGATTCTAAGATCATCCGAAAGATTTTACATCATGGTCTTTTTTAATCATTCAACGTTCTAATTTTATTATAAATAATTATATTTTATTTTACATTATATCATGAGAGTTCTTAATCATTCTGCATTAAATCATCCAGTAATCAAGAATGACATGAAAAGATAAGGAGTCATTCAAACCATTGATTTGTTTTAATAGAATGGTCGTAGTGACGGGTTCATAATTTTTTGGCAGTGGGAATTATCGTAATAAATAAAACTAAAAGTTAATTATAAAATTATTACACTGACTCCGTTTTTGCTGTATTTTGTGTCGTTTAGATATAAATTAAATATTTAAGTTAATAAAAATTGATACACTGGTTTTTCAAAAAAATTATCTCTTAAAACTTTAAAACTAATCGATTGTTGATGTGTTTCCGGTTTTTCATTTGGTGATTCTACATGATCGGATTGAGATACATCATATTAACCTCAAATGTAAACAAATAAACCCTAATGTGTGAAGTTAACATCAAAGTAACCTACAGAGTAAATCTTAAATTAACAAATATCAAAAAATTAACCCCGAGTTAACTATAAAAAATAACCAACTACAAGGGTGGTGCCTGATTGATTTGAGCTTGGCTCCAAAGATCAAAAGTACCATGAGGTCTCAGGTTCAAATCCAATGAGAAATAAAAATCCCCTTGTGGTCACGGAGGTTCAAATGCGGTAACTCCTGACTATCTATCTGCAAAGCAGGTGGTCATCCTGAGATTAGTTGACTCGCATAACAGGTTGGATATCCAGGTTAATAAAAAAATAGTGTCTCATAGTTACTACAAATGTGTGTGTACGATGGTACATGATTCAACTAGTTTTTCGAATCCGAATTCGGTTTAAATTACCAAATTCCCAGCAATATCCAAGTGTATAAATTCTTAAGAGGCTCAAAAGAGTGTTGGTTCATTTCTTCCTATCCCTCTTTGTTGAAGTTGGACCTTGGGAGAATTGTGTTAGCCCTTGCCTCAAGGCTCCAAGAGTCACCCCATTGTTCACCAAAATGCTTGTCACCCCCATTTTGGACACCTGCAAAATGGATTGTTTTTATCAACGTTTATTGTCGAAATTCCCAATGAAGGAAAGATATGGGAAGAACTTGTACCGTTTCTGTATTACGATCTTCGTCATCGAAGAAGAGCATTGATTCGTACGGCACTCGAGTCTTCTGTTGGATTTTCTTGAAATGTTCTGTTTTGTGAGACCAACTGGAAAAGATTTCCTAAAACATCAAAAGGAGATATTTGTGTTTATATGATCAGCCTACTTTTATGCCATTATTTTGAAGACATAACAAATAAAAGTTAAACATATTTAATCCAGTAAGGGGCCGTTTACCAAATGTTTACCCGAGTAAGCACTTATCAAATCACATTACATTATCGGATGAATATGGTGAGGACAAAAAATCTTATCCGGTAAAAGCAAGACAAGAACCAAGAATCTTACCCGGTAAGTGAGGACAATGACTCTTACCACAGTAAGTGCTTACCGGGTAAATTGTTGCATACGATGCCATTTTGATGGACTAAAATCTTACCCGGTAAGTAAATGATAATATTATTTTTTGCCGGTAAGCACTTACAGGGTAAGTGTTTGGTAAACGGCCCTAAGTAATATTAGATGCTGATTGTTTCTTGAAAAAACCCTCTTATTCACCACTTATATCTTACAAAATAAGAGGTTAGACTTTATACGACTGTGATAAAGAGCTTAAAACATCTTACCGTCCTCATAAAGCCATGTCTTATTAGACTCTTACTGTCTTCTTATTTTTCTAATACAAAGAAAAAAATTTGGAACTCTAGAAACAAGGGGCAGATAACAAACTTGAGCCTTACGACTTGTACCATGACAATAGTGCATTTTAAGATTAAGAAAATATAAGATGCTCGAGTCTCATTAGCACAAAACTTGGTACTCAAAAGAACACCAACACTTCCTTTATTTTAGAAAAATTAAAATATTATTTTTGACAAGTTCAATTACCATTTATGGTTTTCTATTTATTGGTAATAGTTTCTTATGACCAGTAACTTTGATTCCGCTTACATTCAGACATTCAGACATTCATCAGTTTACAAGTACAACGAGTCTTATCGATTCTGTTTTAAGACTTCAGCACCTTTTAAAAACCAAACAGCACCTTAGCGTTAATGCCAGCGCATAGATATATCCTAGAATAGCACCATTAATCCAGATTAAGAAGCATTTCCTCTAGTAAAAACAGTGGTATTAATTAGATTCATCAGTCATATCTAGATGTTCAAATGGTAACACATATTTGCAGTGCAAATGGAACTTAAAAGGGTAACAGGAAATAGTGGTGCTATGAGAATGGAACATGGCTGATGCAGTATGAGAAATTAAAAATAAGTCTAAAAAAAAAACAATAAAAGTAGAACTAGTACTTTTGAGCTTCCCTATAGAATATCTAGGATCTCTCTCCCCCTTTTTTGGCAAAGAAATACCAAAAATCTCTCTCCCCTTCTTTTGGCAAACAAATACCTAGGATATCTTGAGCATCAGATTCAAGATAAGGACATCATCGTATATTAATCGTTTCTTATGATCAAAGAAAAAGCTCCCAGTTCTTTTATTCACTTGATATCAGTCAACCTCTCCATCTTTTTTTTTTATTAACCTGGATATCCAACCCGGTATGCAAGCCGACTAATCCCAAGGCAACCACCTGCTTTGCAGATAGCCCGGAGTCATCGCATTTGAACCCCCAATTTATTAACAATAAGACCCTATAAGATCAAACCAACAGTCTATTAAATGGTTAACCAAGAGCACCAATGGCACATGGGCAAAATGAAAATTGAACAAAAGAGCTCATGGAAGTTGCAGAAATGAGAATGCTGAGATGGACATGTGGTCAACCATGTTGGATAGGATACCAACAGAGTTTTCAAGGCAGGGTTAGAGGTTAAGCCTATCATGGATAAACTGTGAGAGGAAAGACTATATGGTTTCGCAACGTTAAGAGAAAACAGATGATGACTCTGGTGCAAAGGGGTGGGGGGCATGTAGAGAGGAAAAGACGGCTGAGGAGGACGTATGATGAGCAGTTGAGGATGAGCATGAGGACCTTGGACCTTTCCAAGGACATGACCTTTGATAGAAGTTCTTGGAGATGTTGAACTATAATAACATATTTTTTTGTAGGGACTAGTAACTAATTTAGAAAGGGAGCAGGGTAAAGAACCGACCGATAAAATAGCAATGTTCTGTCATGGTTGGAGACAGAGGGTCGGTCCTAGTACTTCATTTTTAGTCATTTGACGTTTCAGTTTTTTTTTTTTTTTTTTGCATATTTGTTCTTACCGTTGTTACTTCTTGTTGTCCTTGTTGACTGCTTGCACACACTGTTTTTCTAGTAATAATTTCCTATATCTCATGCTCCTGAGTGTCTTTTCAAAATCCTCTCATTTAAAAAAAACTGTGACAGATTCTCTTGTTTCTCTTTTGACTCTCCAAAAAGCGTTTGCACGTCTAGGATCTGCAGAAAAACAACCTCTCTACCCCCTTGGGGTAGAAAAAAGGTCTGTGTACATCCTACGGTCCTACCACCCAAATCCTACTTTCGACTACGTTTTCATGTATTTGCTTCCGTTTGTATGTTCTCTTTGCTTGTTTGTTAGGCTTTTCGTTGCTTACGAGTTACGTCTGACCAGTGTTTAATTGCAGTAAAGCCTATCTTGTTTTCAAGTTCTTCCTTGAATGCTCTCTATGTTCTTTTTCTGTTTTTTCCCACACTACACACAAGCCGCCCGGGGGGGGGGGGTCTTGAAGCAACCGCTCTACCCTTCTGGGTGGAGGGGCAGAGGTCAGGTCTACATACATCCACCAACCATCGGGTCTGGGCCTGTTTGGTTTGCTTTGGTTTTTATCTCAAATTCCTAGTTCCTGCCTTCTTCTATCATAATCGTCATTCTTAACAGGCTGCAAATAGAGTATCAATAATCAGAATTCATAATCAGTACCATTAAATCTGATCTCCCAATAACAGTCTTCCCCTTTGCTATAATTTATTCATATTCATTTCCATTTTGCTGAAGTGTAATGTACATGAGAAAAAAAAAGACGATACACAGACTATTTGCACATATAGGTGCACAAAATCGCCTCTAGTGTGGAAGGTTAGAAGTCCTGAAGTTGCAAGGAGCATATTACTAACAAGAACTAGCTGATGACCCCTGTCACACTACCTGCTCCTGATGAGCCTACAACTAGTTAGTTTGGTATATCCCTAGTAAAAATAGAAGCAATCCTTATAGCCTTACACCTTTTTTTTATTAACCTGGATATCCAACCCGCTATGCGAGCCGATTAATCCCAGGGTGACCACCTGCTTTGCAGACCCGGAGTCACCGCATTTGAACCTCCGTGGTCACAAGGAGATTTTACACCTTGTTAGAGGGATACGGTGCTTTTCTACCTGGTAAGTATGGATACCTCTCCCAAATAATATGTCATGTTGATTGCTACCAGCACTAACAGATCAAAGAATCATGAAACAAAATAAAGAAATTTACAAACCTGGGCTACAAACATCGATTTAATGCCCAACTTGTCAATGAAAGTCTCTGCTATGTCTCTGGATGGTGATCTAGAGGCAATAGCCATGTCAACTCCTTTGTCCCTTAGTGCATGTAAGATACCTTTAGCATGGGGATACATAGACGGCATCTCACGCTTGGATCGGCATTCACTGACAATTAAAACAAAAAATAAATTGTTTTAGCTAAAAGTATTTTAACATCATTCTGCCAAACACAAGTGGCTATCTTTTGTAATCAATATATCTCCTCAATTTGTTGTTACACCAGAGAACTTGATATCTAAAGATAATATAAAATTATCCCAAATATAAATTCACTCATCTCCTCAAGCACTATACAAGAAAACACTACATGCATTGGAATTAGATCATTTCTCATCCTATACCTTTAAATGGAGCCGCCTATCACCTAAATGAAAAACAATATGCATTTAATACAAAGATATGGCAGAACAGGGAGAAGTTTCAGACCTTAAAACAAGTTTATGGAAAAATGTATGTCTTGTATAGCTACAATTGGCCCTTGTATTCCAAACAAAAAGACTGAAAAAGTTACCAATAGACATGACAAGGATATAATTTTCTATAAGTGGATCAATTTTATAAACGAAAGAGGAAGGGTGTCACTGAACTCTTTTATTTACATAATCTAGAGTCCAGATTCTAGTTTTTGTAAGGATTAAGAATCCATTAAACAATGAGTTACTGGATACTACATTGGGGCATAGTCATATCAAGTATAATTCCTTATACTTTCAGGCTATGAGAAAATTGTGAAAAAAGGGAGTTTCCCAGTCATCTGAATTGAATAGATATTATAATTAAAGACCTTGGCAGCATAAATTAATCTGCCAATCATATATCAGAATAACCTCCCAAACCTTACAAGCACCCATACACGTGGAGGAAGAGACTAGTTTAATCATAAGAGTAAAAATTCATGAAATTTTCTAGTGTGATGGATGGATTTACAGCATGTAGCAATATCCAGCATTTTATAAACGTCTACAAACAAAATCATTCAAGAAAATGTACCTAAAACATCATCATTCATGAAATAAACAGCCCAATTACATCCAACTCAAGCTCTACTAAAAAAATCCCACGGTTTGGATATATAGGATATTTCTTGTTGGGACCCTTGGTTTAGTAAGAAGATTATTCACCCTCCCCAACTAACCACTGTATAAATCTGTATGTAGATGAGAGAATCGATGTTAGGTATACATTATAACATCCTTAGGGCATCTCCAATGGGTAACGCTAGATATTTCACCAAATACATAGAACTTGGAGTAAAATTTGATGCAAACAATAAATCTACTCGTACAGTAAGCACCAAATCACCAAAATGTAAGATTCTACCTATGTTCCTTTTTATCTTTTCTTATTGGTGTAAATGAAAAGCCAAATTTGGTGTGTTACTATTCATTATACTAAATTTGATACCTCCATTGGAATGATTTGGTGTCAAATTTGGTATTTGGTGTAAGATTTGGTGTCCTATATTGGGGATGGCCTTACAAACATGTAGATATAAATTACTCCTCCGTTCCAAAATTATTTTGGATCAATATAATTCCTCTGATTATGAAGAACATCGTGTAAATAGATAATTTTACATCGAAGAAGCATACTAACTGACTTTTTAGAAAGAAAACAAAAACATATATGCAGTTAAGAAGCATATTCTCAACAAAAACACACACTAATGTTTTCTTATATTAGAGATAAAAACTCGCACAGAACTTCGAATTCAGGTTTACTCATGAACAAAACACAAGGCAAAACTTCAAAATATCCAGTCAAACCATGAAATTGAAATATAAGTAGTACGGATAGAAGATTAGAGATATACCAGTAGAATGGCCATAGAGTGTAATCGAGATCGAAGACGACTAAACGAGGCAGCACTTGAAATAATCCCATGATCTCCATCGCCTCGTTTTTCACCTTCTCGTCTCCCATGGCCATCGCTCCTTGGAATCCTGTTTGAAGATGATGACGACGATCCTTTTTCTACCAATAACGAACCCCCACTGTTGTATTATAAAGTAAACTACAGTTTTGGTCCCTGTGGTTTGTTGGTTGTAACGATTTTCGTCCCTACAGTTTCAAATCTACAAGTTAGCCATAGGCATGGGAATAGACCGGCCCCATCGAGAAACTCGGTGACGGTGTACCTGCGCTGATGAGAACGAAATGAGGATGGGGATCCCTGAAAGTTAAAAATCAGGGATAGGAACGGGTTCAGGTAACATGATCCTTTTTCTATTGAATGTCATCAATGAAGCAAATAGTTGGCTCTGAAAACTCAAAACATCTATAGGCAATACACAAGTATGTAAATGAGCTTGGTGCCCTAACATTTGATATTTCAAGCCTCTCCAATTATGACAACTTGTTTTTATTTTTTGGGTGAATTTCAACTACAAACGAAGATGGAGATTCAAGGACAATAACGGACCTTGTGGTGGTTATTGCCAAAGTAGAATACATATTATAACTTAAGAAACATGATATTAAGTACAATGTAGATAATACAACCGTAGAAGTGGTGGAAGCGTACTAAGAATAAAGCAGCACAACAAAGTGACCAATTATGACGTACCTAAGGGAGTCTCCTGCATCCACTTGATCGATTGAGACATGTGAGAACACAATTAAACATGTATTTGTCTAATCGATGTCCCAATTCCATGTTCGGCCACACAACAACTTATATCATCTACAAATTATTTATCCTACCAATAAGAGATGATGCTGAAATCTGAATCAATAAGACTGTTTGTTTTTGTAAACTGATAAATGTATGAATTTATTTAAATTGTCTATTTTATCCATTAGAAAATTATAATATTAAATTTATAAATAAATTTATACAATTTCACATATTTTCATCATCATTACGAAATTTACACATAAATTATGTAATTAACATTTATTTAAATAAAAATATGTTGTTAACGATATTTAATACATTTAAATCCTATTAAAGTACATCAATTGATACATGTGAGGATCGATTGATAGAAATGATCAATTAAATTTAATCGGTTGACAAAAGCCGTTACTAAGAGTTTAGAGAACAATAAGAGATAAATAAAAGATTGGTTTAACTCTTATCAGATAAAAAATAACAAAACATAGGTAACTTTAAAAATTAAAAAAAACAGTATAATCTTACCTATTAAGGGGGTGTTTGAAATTGTTTATTTAAAACAACTTATGTTTTGTTTACAAAAACACGTATCAATTTATTATATGTACTAATTCTTCAAAAATTTCTTATTACCGATTTCACATCGATATAAATTATTTATCCAAACATTTAAAAATGTTTATTATCAATAACAAACCAAAACAAACACCCCCGACTAATCGAGTAATCGGACCTAGAAGACATAAAATTTTGGTCTTAACAAACAAGCCGTAAATTCCCTCTTTATAACATCCGAAAGTAAATTATCATCGTCTTCCTAAATCAAACCCACAGAGTTTCCAGCTATCATCGATTCTTATCTCTTCGCACCTTCGACCTCGATTTCTTCCAGGTACGATTTCTTGGTCTTCAATCTCTAGATTTCTTCCAGATACGATTTTTTCCAGCCGTGTTCTTCAATTTCTCGATTTTCATGGTTGAAGACATCAATTTCTTGATTTCCAATAATGATCTTCCATTTCTCGTTACCTTGGTTCCAGATATTGATTTCCTTATTTCCAACCATGGTCTTCGATTTCTTGATTTTCATAGTTCATAGATTTGTTGTTTTTTTTTTTTTTTTGATAATTAACCACTGGACCATGAGTTTTGTTTTTTATGCTACTATCACTTTTCTTTTCAACAGTTCAGTCCTTTTCCATCCGGTCTGGTACCAAACGCTGCTTAAAAGCAGAAAATAGGAGCCAACGCCAGATCAAAACAAAAGGGAATCGCAACGGCAGTCGTGGTGGCTTATCCTCGGAGCAGCTGGTGATCATCTGCTCGATTTATTCGTCCTGCAGGCGCACTAGTAGGTAGCGATATTTCAAATTTTTTACAAGTTATCATGTTCGTAGTTATAATGAAAAGGGGTTTCAGTATTTTGGGGTTCTTTTTTTCTTTTCAATTTTATCGGCTTAATCGCCAATTTGTTTGCATTAGTCCTTGATCGATGGCTGGTTAAAATTTTGAGACTTTTAGTTGTCCGCTTACACCTGACTTGGGGCTGTTGCCAAACCGCATAAGCCTAAATGGTCTTCTAGGCAGTCGTTTAAACTCGGGAGGCGATTTTTCGCTACGCATTATTGTATTAAAGGAACTATGAAACTGATCACTGAAAAAACCAACTGTAATGTAACAAAGTAGTACCAAAATCGTACTTCTATATATTTACATAATCTAAAGGTAATGACATTTTATATATTTAAACTAACTGCTCCTTTCTGCTTGTGCTAGAAGGTTACTTGTTAGAATTCTGCTGGAAAGTAAATTGTTGAGCTTAGAATGCTTGATGTTTGCTCATTTAGGTTGGATCTCTTTGTTTGATTGGATATTTGTTTGGCTTGTTTGGTGTATCTGTAGTTTGCTTGAGACGCAACCGGCCCTCATATGGGATCGTTGCAAGAAAGTTTGAATAGGTTCAAGAAGCAACAGGAGAAATGCCAGTCGACACTTAAAAGCATTGCAGGTTCTAAAACAACCACTAAGACAACCGCTCCTCCTCCTAGAGCTGTGCCTGCAAGCACCTTGGCAAAGTCGCCTCTTCCTGCTGTCAAATTCTCCAATGACACAGAGAGGCTGCAACATATTAATAATATAAGGAAGAGCCCTGTAGGAGCCCAGATCAAAAGAGTGATTGATCTACTGTTTGAGGTACATTTTCTATGTGTTGTTGGTTTTTATCCTTACTTTTTTTGTATTGCTTGTGCATGGTAATATACCATAACATAAGAGATTGTTTTTAGAACCATATGAGTAGAAATATGCTGTTGAGCATTTGAAAAATATATAAGCTATTTAGTTGGGTATTCCATCACTAAAGAGGAAAATAGCTTCTGACTAGTGACTACACAGAAATCAAGCAGGCTGTGGGAATAGTGAAAATTGACAAGGCTAGTCTTCTTCTTGTATGTTGATTTTGATTAGAAGATCATCAGACTCTAAGTTTACATGTATATAGGCGCATCTTTAGTCACACTTGTATTTAACCTTATTTTGTTAAACATATAAACATAAAGAAACAATGCTAGTGATATCACATGGTTCATTATGTTTGTTTAACTTCTTAAAATGGCATGGCTTATTGGACCATTTACAAATGTCAGGCAACCGGCACCTAGGTATGTTCAGTTTGAATGCCACTTTTATTTTTGGTATGACAATTCTATATATTCTTCAAAGTACTTTTTCTTGGTGAATTGATGGTTATGGGTGCCTCTGCTGCCATACTTACATCCTAAATTGAGGTTAATAGACAGCCTAATTCAGTTTAGCTGACCGGGGGACCAGTCTAGCTGGGGAGTTGGAGAGGTGAGTGGGCAGAGGAGTGGTGAGTTGACAAATAGGTTACCAGGGTACTACGTTTCAGACCTTTGCTATGTTCCTTGAACCTGCTTCTGTTTTTTCTATGGTGTTGCTTACTATCTAGCCTTGGTTCTTTTTTAAAGTAGTTGTATAGTCCTCTCTGATCTCAAGATCTTCACTTTCAAATTCTTTTTTTTCCGTTCTTTGAACTTTTTGACAATTTTTTCTGAAACTTGAGAGGTTAAAAAAATTCGTACACTTTTTCGGAAGCCAGGGCTTTTCATGGGAACAGTCGCTCAACTTTTTATAGTAGAGGATAGGGCTTTGTACACCCCATCCACAAGATCCCACATTTGAGTGGAATATACTGGGATAGTTTGTTTCGGTTTTTATGCTATGATAGAGCCATTGGCATCTTTTTTTTGGGACATCATTTACTTTTGTTTCATATTTACATTGCAATTTGATTAGATGATATTGTGATATTGTTTATAAGCCTGCAATTGGTTGGGTTTTTTGGTGTATTCCAAAAAGATGGTATAGCCAAGTAGGTGATTGCTATTGACCAAGAATTCAGCATGCAAGGGCAATTCACCAAGACAAAATATGTAATTATAGGGGAAGGATGAAGTTTTTCATACAAGTGGCTAGAAAGAATTGTTATTATTTTGAAATTGATGAAAGAAAAAAAAATTCAATTGCATTGCTTGTGGGGATCACTTAGGAGTTTGGAATGCATCCACTACTAGTGTATCTTTCTTAATCAACTATGACTGTGATTTTGAATCTCTCCAGTAGAACAGTAGTGAAAAAATCCTTAGCAAGTGTTCCAAAACCTATATGATCACATTGATGATCGGTCAACTGCAACAGAAAGTAGGCAAATGATGGAAAAGATCATTTCCCTTCAATTTTATACCTCCATTTGTCAATGAAGAGAATTTAGTGATTTGTTCCCAAAATATTTCACCTTCCATAAAGCTTGTTCTTTAAATACATTGGGATGGTTTAGGAAAAAAACATTGCTATCACCTCATCCTATAGGAAAAGTTCCTACGATTTATCAGCATGTACCTGCCGTGACAAATATGTGCTGAAGGAGGTTGATCTTTATGTCTGTTAATTTGATCATAATAGGCATTTGTTTTCCCACCTGACTTTTACAATTGAGTGGAGTCTGAACCATTATAAGGCTAATGAAAGGGCAGAATTAGTTAAGTAATAGGCAATGAATGTAATTTAAGTTAAAAGTAAACGTTTCGTACGAGATGCTTCAGAAAAGAGTAAAAATCAGTGGTAAAATTTTATTAGTGTCTTATGTGTTTTATTAACAAGACGATGATGCTATGCATAGAAGTCTTTCTTCTTAATATTAGTGCCAGCTGAAATTATGCATGGGTAGCATTAGTTCCAGGACGGAGTCTCTAGTCACATTGACCCATAGAGTCTCTTTAATGTCGCACCACACATGGCCTGAGTCTTAGAATACTATTTGACATGGTCTGATGTCATACACATTATTCGAAGGGGCTGGATCAGGATCTTTTATAGGATGTGGAGATTGGCTTTTTGAAGATTCCTTTTTGTCCGAGTTTGTCTCTTCAATATAATCTCCATAACAAACCTATTGATTTCATCCTCCTATTAAAATATTATTTCTTCTATTCCACATGACTTCTTTCACCCTCCCGTTGCTTGTGGCACAAAATTTGAAGTGCTTTAGCATCCTTCTCGTTTAGTTGTGAATTAAATTTTGTCAGGTAACACAAGTTGTTATGTGATTTTGATATATATTAATGTATTAGGACAGGAAAAGGAGAGCAAGAAAGTGGTCTAAGCTGTTAACCCTACACCTCCCTAACTCTTAGCAATTGAAGAATTGTTTCCTTTGCTTATTCCAAGATGATGCATTATTGCTTATATTCGCATGTCAAGATGATTGCTCAACAAGCTGCTGTGATGGAAGTTGGTTACAACCATCTAAGTTTTTATCTGTTCATCTCTTCAGTTTACTAATATATGGGTCTACGTGCTGAATGATCTTGTTAAATGGTGTTAATTCTAGCTCTACACTCTATCGAAGCAAATCAATGAATTTGCCTGTGCAGTAAGCTTGCACATATATCATACTATAAAATATTAACCTGAGAAATAGAAACAAATAAACACTATTCTCTTTATCCAATGCAAATTACAACAAATGACGGAACATCCACATCAAGTTTTTATCTCAAAGTAGGTATTTTGACTAAGAATTAAAGCAAACCATAATTGTAACTTGTAAGGGAAGTTTCCTTGAAGTTCTTGCACATAAAGAACATTATTCCATGCGTTCTTATACAAGTCAGGCCCGACATCTACATCTATTTAAGTCCAAACTACTTGTGTAAGCTAACGATGAAAGGCAAAGTGATTAGGAAGAAGCAAGTTTCCTTTGATCTCGTTGGCATAAAATACATTAGTCTATGCATTCCTGAGTGAGCCAACTCAGTTCGTGTGTTCCATTTTAATCTCTGTTCACAACTTCTCCAATTCCAATCTAGGTGGACCTTTGTTTCTCCTGTTCACCCTTTCTTGGTACAATCTCGTCTTCTAGTTGATGCATTCAAAAGCTTATGTTGGAGATAACCAAACCATCTGTGGCAGTGTTGTATCAATTTCTGTTTTTGTTCAGTTAGCTCAACCCTTTGCCTATGTAGCAACACTTTACACCTGTATTTTTGAAATTGTTTGGTCATTAATCAAATGTTCAAATGCCATTTCATTATGACAAATTCAAGAAAAGGGTGTGTACAGTTAACTTTTTGCAATTAAGTTAAAGTAAATCTTCAGAAGTTGGTAAAGTTAGCTTTAATAAGCGTTGCAACATCTGAAAATGAAGTTTGCTGTAATTGTTTTACGGAGCGGTGTAGTATTTGAAAGAAGAAGAAAAAGCAACTCCATAATCCCTAACTTTTGCTTTAATATAAAATTCAACTATCCCAGTATCATAACGAGTCAATGGTTGCATTCATTTGGTAAATTATCCATTTTTTCTTCTTCCAAGTTCATTTTAGAAGTTATTCTTTGTCATTAGTCGTTCTTGTTTCATTTTTTGTGATATAATCATCAACTATTTTTCTTAACGTTAGTAAATACCTACAAATGGCTTGAAACTTCAAAACCAAGAAAGTTATAGCCATAGATATGATAATCCAATCCTGTTATTCTGTATCTCTTTCAGAATTATAGAATTTAGAAGCACATGATACCTTCCCTATCTTGTAAGTTAATGATTATGAGAGCAGTTTTTTATAGGATGATGTGTTTTTTTATGTTTTGGAGTGATTAACAGTAGTTGAAAGTGCAACCTAGGGAGAGGGTGTTTTCAAAACTCCGGCTCATATTTTCCAAAGTTACATATAAATGTATTCACAACATAAAGTACAAATATTTAAAACAAAGATAATTAAATGTATTCCTCCCAATTTGACCTGTATAGCGTTGCCTGAACCTCTAATGACTGAAGTTATAGAAAATGAACCTTCTTAAGTATTCTGGTCAGACAACATATTCACACATTTGGATCTCTGTAATTTGACTTACGAATATGTTTCTTCGTTTAAATTCAGAATCTTTTCAGTGTGTTTGTGAGAGAGTCAAATGGCTATGGCTTCAAAAACAAACTTAGTCCTCAGACAGGAATATTCAGATTACCGAGCCCACATTTCTTCAAGTTTCATTGCCGATATTCAAGTTCACTTTTTTGATCGTCTCTGTGACTTCATTTTTATAGTCGTCTTGTTTAGGACTCTTGCTTTCTAAGATACAAGTATACATGTTTAATGGTAAGGAACATGCTTATAGTGTTAAAATTAAACATGTGATTTTAAGCTTTTGCTTAACATTACTAAACTAATAACATTTTCTACCCAGATGTTGGATGTTGAAAGACAACTCGTTTGACACGAAAAAGTGGAGTCGTTTCTTGGGACAGAAGTAGTAATTTATATTTCAAGGGACATTTTGAAGATGTCCTGCACTTTTTTGTTAGTGCAGACGAGCATGTTTGTAAAAAGATGAACTATTAGCATTTATGCTCGTGTGGCCTCATGATCATTTATTAATCAAACTAGTTTGTTGATATATACAGTCAAGGCAATCCTTTACAGCGGAGCAGATAAATGAAGCATGTTATGTTGATGTCAAAGGCAACAAGGCCGTGTTTGAGAGTTTGGCAAAGAACCCTAAAGTGAATTATGAGGGGAAGCGCTTCTCGTACAAGGTAATCCTTTTTTTTAATGATTCAATATAATTTGTTATAAAATTTCAGATGTTAACTCAATATGAGAAATATCACCTTATCTTTTCGTGGAGAAATTCTCAGTTTTGATGCTATCAAGCATTTAGCTTGTTTGCGTTCGGCTCCATTCCTTAGGTGGTAACACCTTTGAGTTCATGGGTTCAAGATTACCTTCTCCCTTGTCGTTTGTGAAAAAACCCTTCTTCGCCTTGATGTAATTTGTGAAGTTAATTTTTTTTTTTACAGTCCAAGCATAATGTGAGAGACCAGAAAGAACTTCTCCGTTTAATACGAACATTTGCAGAGGGTATTGCTGTTGCTGATCTTAAGGATGCCTACCCGACAGTCATGGAAGATTTACAGGTATTTTTAACCTCCAAAATTTCCACCTTGTGATGATGTATCACACATATGTAACTTGTTTGTGATGATTTAAGTCTATTTATTCCTGTAATTATACGAGCGAAAAGCTATTTGAACACTGAAGATCAGATGGTATTGTGAGCACGGATTATATTCACATGTGCATGTTCCTATTAGGGGTAAAAAGAAATATCAGGACTTATTGCATAGCATTTTTTGGAGCAAATTGTTCTTTTAAACACGTGTGCTTTGTGTGGTTTCCACATCCAAAATACGTTTTAAAGCACGGGGACTTCTAAACAGCTGCACACTGATTGAGTAGTTTTCGTCGTCTTCTATGAGATTCACAAAAGTTTAGGCTTGAAGAAGAATTAACCAATAAATCACTTCTTCAGTAGTTCAGCTTGCTGTAGTCTTTACATGCATATACATATTTAGACTTAAACACACACTTGTGTGTGTATATGTATATACAGATATAGACACCCACACCCACACCCACACCCACACCCACACCCACACCCACACCCACACCCACACCCACACCCACACCCACACTCACACTCACATATGTATATATATGTCAATTTTTGTGTGCATAGGAATGTCTGCATGTACACGGTTGTAAACCATCAACAGTCCCTACATAAAATTTCTCTGCAATCACCCAAATTTTACTGCATTTTGGATGGGACCTTCCTCCAAAATACATGTTTTGAAGCATAGTTTTTATACGTCTCCCCAAGTTTTGTGTATGGACTATGGAGTATGGACCTTTCTACACACACACATATATATGTATGTATACTGTATGCATGTGTATATATACGTGTGAGGTGATGATGGAAAACATATATATGTTGTGTTTGCATGTCAGGCCCTGAAAGCTGCTCGTCAGATCTGGCTTCTATCGAATTTCGACTCTCAGGAAGATATTGCGTATCCTAATGATCCTCGAGTGCCCATCAAGGTTGATGATGAACTGAAAGGGCTATTCAGGGCAATTGAATTGCCACGAGACATGCTGGATATCGAGCGGGAGTTGCAAAAGAACGGGATGAAGCCAGCCACAAACACGGCTAAAAGGAGAGTAGCTGCTCAGAACTTTGGCATATTAACTAAACCAAAACAGAAGAAGAAGAAGACTGAGATCAGTAAGAGGACAAAGCTCACCAATGCTCATCTTCCCGAGCTTTTCCGGAACCTTAATGGCTGACTTCACTTGGCTTGGTACGTCTGGAAACTGAGAATATATATATATGAGAACTGTTTACGATCATATTTTGTATTTTGCATTGCGATTTCATCTTTTTCGATCAAAATGAAATGGTTATCGAGTGTGGACTTTTCGTTCATCGACTTGGATGATTATTGATTACGGAGAAGCGTATTCAAAGTAGCCGATTATAAATATGATCCCCATTTGGCATTCTTTAAGTTCCATGGGAAAATGTTGAAAATGTATTCGATTGATTGGAACTTAATCCGTTGTGCCATGCACTTTTTTTTAGCAAAATTGAATCAACTTTTTCTTTAATTCTTTCTTTGGGAACCATGAATCAAAAGTTCCGTTTTGAAACCATAAGAGTGGTGTCCAATTAGTTTGAGCTTAAGCTTTAAAGGTAAGTGTTTGGAGGTCCCAAGGTCGAATCCAAGAAGGAATAAAAATCCTCTTGTGGTCACGAAGGTTCACATGTGGTGACTCCGGGTCATCTGCGAAGCGGATAGTCGTTCTGGGATTAGTCGGCTCGCATAGCAGGTTGAATATCCAGGTTAATAAAAAAAAATTGTCATTTTGATAGTGATACAAAACTTTTATTTTGGAGAATAATGACTAAACTTCTAAGTTGACATAAAATCAACTTCGCATTCATGTTTTGGGAAGAAACTTTGTGTTCAACGTTTTAATATATATTTTACACTAATGATGTACAAGTCGACAGAACAAACGAGGGCTTGTTAACGAAGAAGGTAAGCTTTCAAGCCGTAGCTTGCTGGTTTTTCCATCATCCAATCAAAAAAGAAAGAGAATGAAACCTGGCGAAAAAGATTTCGAAAGTCTAATTGGTTCGCAGAATATTTACCGAAGAAATGTAATATGTTATAAGAATTTGACTTTGAAGTAACTGGAATAGAATTTGACTGCGCATTTTGTTGGAATAATTGGAATGAAGTTTGTTAATGATTTAAAATCTGTCTGTTTGGTTGGTAGAATGTAGTTTTCAGAATCAGAATGAATAAACAATAATGACCAAAATACCCCTTTTATAACGGTGGTGATCGGGTGTGGTTTAGAACGGTGGTGGTCCGTGGTGGTCGACAGTGGTTCAGAACGGTGGTGGTTCAGATGGGCGGTGGTTTATAATGGAAATCATGCGGGTCCAGATAAATCAAATAGGGAAGATGTGGATAACTTTGTCTTTTTGAGAAAATGAGATGAAATAAAATTGAATTCTTTCTCAATTGTTATGGAATAACCAAATCCATGAATGATCGAATATGTGGAATTCCATTCCATAGTTAAACCAAACTCCTTGATGTAATTTGGTCAACGGAATTAATCATTCCAATTTCTTTTAATTTCATTGGAAACATGTAAACTAAATGCCACCTTTAAGGTTAATGGCAAGTTGCAACAAAATGAAATCATTTTTAATTTTTTTTTCCCTATTTTGCAAAAGAAATTGAAAATCTTCACTTTATGGTCTAAAAAGTAAAGGGTGGCTAAATGCATCCGTACATGTTAATATTCCCTCACATATTTCTAAATTCATGCTTTTTTTTTAAGTTTATCTGTATTTGTTTCATATAATAGAATTACTTATTATTATCGATACTGGTCAAAGAGCAAATGCTTTCAACAAGATTTAAGACTAGATGAAGTGGAACCAGATAGTTACCAAAACGGATTGAATTATCATTTAGCCGATTGAAAAACAGTATGAAGAAATCAAAAATAGTTTCACAAATACTATTTTCGGCGAGCCGATTTTCTAGTACAAACTTTACCAGCAAGTTTGGCTCATCAACTCTTGTCCTGTATGAGAGCGAGACCTTGAAATCGAGAGCTGAGAGCGAGATGGAGATGGAAGAGCGAGATGGAGATGGAGATGGAGAAATCTAGAGTTGAGAGCGAGATGGAGAAATCGAGAGTTGATAGCGAAATGGAGATGGAGAAATCGAGAGTTGAGAGCGAGATGGAGATGGAGATGGAGATGGGATGCGGCTCTGAAATTGATTTCAGACATAAGATTCCCACTTAATTTTAAGAGGACAGTAAGAGGTAAAAAAAACTCTTAATTAAAAAAAAAAACAAACAGTCTGAAATCACTTATGTCTGAACGATTAAGAGTTAAGATGCAATTAAGTGAAAAATTTAAAAAACAAACAGGCCCAAGTGATAGGATTATCTCAGTTTATCAGACGTGAAAAACACATTCTTCTATTACACTTTCAAACTTTAGCAAATTTATCATCATCTAGATTGTTTTAGATCAGGTGTTATCTTCTACCTTCTGCAATAAATCTGTAATTTTTTTGTTTTTATAAGTAAATATAATTAAAAAGTAAAAATCTATTGTATTTATATCCAACTTTCTTTCTACAATTATTTTCTATGTGAGTCGTTACTCTTCCAAAACCAATAATATACATGTATGAAGTTTGACTTTTCTAATATCAATCCCCTAAATTACTTTTTAATGTTTACATAATTAATAAAATTAATTATTTTAAATTAATGACTCATGCAAAATACCATGATCCTCATAAATTTAGGAGCTCTCAAAAAGTCATACATTATTTATAATGTTATAATGGCATGAATGATATATCTATGTTGTATTAATAGGTATTTAAACCAAAAGTTTTAATTACAAGTTTCAAAGTATAAAGTACTATCAATTTATGCTAAGAGATTTAAAAATCTCTTAAGTACAAACTATTATGTATAATGTATAAATGCTTAAAACATACCATTTGTTTGGTCAAAGTTTCAGATCTAAATAAACCATATTTACATGAAAAATGTATGTTTGGTCTTCCCAAAATTGTTTGACACTTTGTTTGTTTTCTATTTTGAACCCAAATTCAAGTTCAAAATTCTTCTTTCTCTTGAAGTAAACTGAAATTTGAAGCAACAATATCAGAAACGGTTTCAGATCCTACATGTACCCCACCCCAACCCAACCCTTCAACTTTATATGAGTTTAGAAACTCAACATGTGTGCAATTATTTTTCCAATCGATCTTACTAATACGTTATATTAGTCTTCAACTTTATATATTAGTTGACTTGTAAAATAACCAAACAAACTCATGATTCTAAGCTAAACTAATGTTTCAGAATTGTGATTCACCCGTACTGCATCGCACATGTACACCACTAATATATATATATATACACACACACATTATTATATAATATTATAATATATACTATTAAGATAATTATATGTATCATTTAGTATATAGGTATATAAACAGTGTATTAACTATTAATATATATATATATATATATATATAGATTGGTTATTATACAACCCTTGTCATTTGTRCAACCAATACAACCTAATCTCAACCGTCCATTTCATTTGATTAATATGTGATTTTATAGAGTTTTTTATTATTTCCTAATATAAAGTATTAATCATAATTAATGAATCGTATTCATCTTCCATAAATATTTAAATCATAATAAATGAACTCTAATCAHTTCCATAAATATTTCAATTTATTGGGTTGCATTGGTTGTACAAATGCGATAGGTTGTATTTGAAATAAACCCTATATATATATATATATATATAATATTAAGTTATATACATTTACATATAATAATTATATAATATGTTATATATTGTATTGCATATATAATCATTATTACATTTAATATATACACACACACAACATACGTATATATTAAAATAGATTAATAAGAGAATGTTTCGTTGCAAACCTCTCTTCTGTTGCAATCGGATATAAACAAAATCTCGTCACATGTCTCGACTATTCACTAAATATTTATCATGAATATTGTAAAAAATCCACATCCGTTATTAATAACCAATGAAGACATGTGTCACTTTCGTTTATCTCTTGGTTTGTAGCAATAACACACTCGTAACTGAACTTTCCTCTACAATAACAATATATTATATATAATATGTATATTATATACATATTGTACTATATGCAATATTAATAATATATATGCATATATTTACATACAGGATGTTTCATTTACGAACCATCAAATTCTAACAAAGCATAGAAACTAATCTTAGAGGCCGTTTACCAAACACTTACCTGGTAAGTAATTACCGGTCAAATTTAACACCACTATTTACGTAGCAGGTAAGATTTTAGTCCACCAAAACGACATCGTATGCAACAATTTACCTGTTAAGTGCTTATCGTGGTAAGAATAGTCGTCCTTACTTACTGGGTAAGATTCATGGTCCTTGTTTCACTCTTATCGGGTAAGATTTTTGGTGCTCGCCATAATCACAGGGCCGGCCCTGGCCACGTACAGCCCGTGCGGCCACACATGGCATCAAAGCCTAAAGGAGCATCAAGTTGTCATTTATTATTAGTTTGAGGTTTAATAATTTGGGGATTGGACAATTGAGCTTTAACTATAAAAACAGGCCCAATGCCTAATAGTGATTAATACTGAATGCACATCGTTGGAAAAAAGTTGGAAAAGTTTTTATTTGTGTAAAGTTGTTTGTATGAATAAAGTTGTCTTTATGAATTAATCTGTTTGTAGAAGTTGGAAAATTTTTTGCTTGGGAAAGTTTTTTTTTCTCCAGATGTAAGGAGTGTTTTTTTAGTTGGAAGGAACATGTTTGAAAAAAAAACTTGACTTTCTATATAAAGCTCCCCCTAGAAGCTTATTAGATAAGTCACTAATGAGCCACTACGAACCAGTCATGCATAATTGAGTGAATAAACTGTTAGTTCCATTAAACTTATTAAGCTGCTAACAGATAAACTCTTAGTCTTTAGTTGTTAAACCTGTAATTTTTGAGTTTTACTTGTTGCTTACTATGACAGTAATTTAGATGTAATTTACTATTTTAGTTAAAAACTGATTATAGTTTTCCTTGTCTTTTAAGACCCATATATTGAAATAAAATTTCTATTTTGCAAATTTCAATTTGGAAAAAGGAAAACTGGAAACGAAAGAAACACGATCTTAATCCAAAATTTATCCTTTTATCATTTTATATTTTGTATTCGGAGTTTTGGTTTTTATGTTCCTTCATTGTATTTTTATTTTATTGTAATTAATAAAAATCAACATGAGGATGAGATACTTAACTTGAATATGTTCTAAACTTTTTTAAAAAATCGCATGTTTCGTTGTTTCATTGGCTTAAAAAAATAGGCTTTGGGGTGTTTTTCATTATTTTCGCACAGAACATCGAAAATCTTAGGACCGGCCCTACATAATCATCCGGTGAGGTAACATGACTTAATAAACACTTACCCAAATAAATGTTTGGTAAACGACCTCTTAATCATTCATCTAGTTTAAATAAAATATGATTTTGTTTTCCTAAGCCGATCCAAAATATGTTAGGAAAAAATATAAATATTAAAAATATTATTTTTATTTATTGGAATCCGAATCTATTTTTTATTAAATATTTTCAAATGTAATATAAATTAATGATATCTTAAAAACGATCCGGTTGCTGCATCATCCTTTGTGACGAGTCAAATAGTCGTGAAAAGACCCAACAACTGAAATAAAAAAAAGGTACAACAATTGCTCCTTAAATGTACAACTGTTCAAAGCACTTGTGTTCTGGAAATAGCAATTCCTGATCTGGCGCGAACGTTTGTTGTTGTCAATTAGTTCAAAAATAATTAAATTAAAACGTGCATGACATCCAATCCGAGATAGATACACTAGATTCCAACTCCAAGCCTGTGAAAAGACATTGATACCCTTGGATCTCCTTCCTTTCCCTATAAAAACCAAGTCCTTTTCGGTCAAAGAAGAACAATCTGTTCACCCTTTTAACCCTCCTCCTCTTCCTCCATGAGCGTTGTTTGAGTTGTGGAGAGAGAAACTCTTTGTTTTAGTGAGAGAAACTATGGACCCCCATAGCTTCATAGCTCGGGCGGAGGCGCAACGGTGGCTTGGTATCGCCGAGAAGTTGCTCATGGGACACGACCTTGTGGGCTCCAAGACATTTGCGATCCGAGCTMGAGAKTCCGACCCCAGACTTGAAGCTGCTGAYCAGATCCTAGCAATTGCAGATACGCTCCTCGCCGCCGAGAAACGRGTCRTSGGAAACAACGGAGCTCAGCAGCCGGATTTCTACGCGATTCTCCAGCTCGTCCGGTTTGTTCAGGACACGGAGCACATCGCGTCGCAGTACCGGCGTTTGGCTGTCATGTTAAACCCTCATCAAAACAGGTTCCCTTACTCCGATCAAGCGTTTCAGCTAGTGAATGATGCTTGGGGCGTGTTGTCGAACCCTTTGAGAAAGTCTCTGTATGATGCGGACCTTGATTTTCCGCAGCAGCAGCAGATGAACCATATAGGGTTTAACCTCGAACAGCATCACCACCAACAGCATCAACATCATCACCAACAGCAGCATCAACATAATTTTTTTTCACTGAATCATATGGGGTCGGGTCACGAGCAGGAATTGGCCGAGCCGCCGCAGACATTTCAAACTAGGTTACAACGGAGTCATCAACAGCAGCAACTGCAACAGCACAATTTTCTATCACAACCAAATCCAGTTAGGCCAGTGCCTGTTCGTGAGCAGGAGCATCTGTTTCAGCAACGCGAGCAGGAACAACTGTTTCAACCGCAGGTACAGCCGTTCCAAATTACGTCCACACCGCAGCAACAAACTCGACCATCACCACAACCTCCTCAGCCGCAGCCACCTATGCGACAGCCGACTCCGCCTCCTCCTGCAGCACCACCACAACCCCCATTGTCTTGGCCACAATCGCCCCCACCATCTCAGCCACATTCGCAGCCGCCCCAGGCACAACCACAACCGCGGCAGCAGCAGATGCCTCTACAGCCACCGCCACAACCACAAGCGCCATTACCTCCACCACAAGTCCCACCACCACCGCAAACACAAACGCCACCACCACCGCAAACACAAGCCCCACCACCGGTGCAAATACAAGCCCCACCGCCGCCGCCGCAACCTTTGCAGCCACAGCAACAGCGGCAGCCGCAGCAGGAACGAGAGCAACAAGAGGAAGAGCCGCTGGAACAAAATGCTACCCCAGTCCAGCTTCCTAGTCAGGTTAATAGTAACAATGGTGTAAGGGAGGAAGAAATAGAGAGAGAAACCGAGGCTGCTTCAGAGAATATCGATGAGTCTCCTACGTTTTGGACTGCGTGTCCTTACTGTTTATACATGTATGAATATCCTAGGGTTTATGCGGAGTGTACCCTCCGTTGTGACAACTGTAAAAGGGCATTTCAGGCCGTGCCAATTCCCTCTCCCCCACCTATAATCGAAGGCCAGGAAGCCTATTTCTGTTGTTGGGGGTCCTTCCCTTTAGGAGTTTCGATATCACATCTGGAGAAGAACAAGGGTACGGGTATAAACTCAAATTGGACACCCTTTTCACCTTTTAATGAGGTCTCAAGGAATGTTCAGGACAATTTAAACGATAGCATGGCCAAGAAAAGTAGAAGTTGGGGGCCACGTATCTACATAGACGATGTTACTGATGATATCTTTACTGGAATCTCTGAACCTAGTGATGATTCTGATGTTGAATGGCGTAGTGCCAAGAAAAAGAAGGCCAAAAGGATGAAGAAGGATCTGGGTGAAAAAAGGAGAGCCAAAGGTCTATCCGTCAGGGTGAAGGATGCTAGAAACAGGATGGGCAAGAATCTGCAAAACAGTATTACAGTGCAAGAGGGTGAGGGGGCATCTACTGTGCCTATGGCAGAGAGTAGCAAAAAACCAGTGGCGAGTAACCCAAGAAGACAATCAGGTCGGGTTGCAAAAGAGTTGGGAAAGTTGGATTTGAATGTGGAATTCAACAATAATGAAGGAGAAGAACCTGCTCCACGGATGGCTGCTGGGAATCGGGGGCATGGGCAGGGAGAGGAAGACAACATTGAAGGTATCGGGTTCTTTGAAGGACTTGACGAATTCCTTAGTAGTTTGCCAATACTATCTGTTGTGAATGATGATAAGGGTAAGGCTGCTTAGTGATGAGGTAAGACTCTTTTCTTGTTGTAGCTGTAGCTTGTAGTAGCTGTCGTAGTATTATCAAATAATGAACAATGTAGAGTAGTTTGGTAGATTTCTTAATGTTAATGCTATTGCTACAATCAGTTGTGATGTATATCTGGCTGCAAAATATCATTTACAGCCTCTTTGCTGTTTTTCAAGAGTTGGAAACCTTGCATTCTCCATCTTTAGCTTTACCTGCTTCATGTGTGTACAAATCCGACAATTATATGGTGTTGGATAAGGTCGATATCTATTGCACGGTGAATGGTGATTAAGTCCTCACTTTTTCTATTTGTCAAGTTATTGCACCTTTCAGAATTTTCATCCTAGGTTGACACCGATTATAGTCTATTAAGTTTGCAGCAACTGGTGGATCCCTTTTCATGCTCGTCAAGTTGCTTTGCTTTAAAAAAATTCCATGCTTGGTCTAGAAATGATCATCTTTAACTTTCCATTGTTGTATGTCCATCCTCTTGAACCAGAGGAATGCATTACAGTTTTGTTTCAAGTTTCAACTTTCTTGTTAGAACATGGAGCTTTTGCTTAATGAATGCTATGATCATTATGATCATTCATGTTTCTCAAAATTCATCTTTTTTCTTTTAAGTTCATCTATTGCAAATTCTCTCTATGTTTTGTTTCTCAAAATCCAAACATTTTTGCTTATGAATCACCACTTGCCTTAACATCTTCCCTATGTCAACGTCTATTAAGACGGCTGATGATTGGTCTGTTACAACCATACAATTGTCTTATGATCGTGCTTTTTGGGCTTCACTGGATTTCAAGGCAGCATAAATTCTCAGCACTTTAAATTCTTCAATCTTTTATCAATAGGATTTCTTATGTGGTTTCTTTGTATTCACTTAAGCATTAGGTTCCACTCAAGTATCAGCAACCTACCCAATATCTTTACATCTGTACCAACACTTTATATACAGATTAGAGAAGGCAATTCTTTTGTGCACCTTTTGCTTTGTTTTTCTGTCGGGGCTTATTAAGAGATGAATTAGTTCTGCAAGATTTGATAGTTGTTGGCTATTCCATGTTATGTATGTTTTCCAAACTCAATTTTGCATTAAGAACCTCCATGCTTCTTTGGCTACATAGGTTATCATGGATTACGTGGGCTGTAAATCCTTTGTATATCCTTCTACTTGTTTGTGTTGCCGTCTTATTGGAACGAGAGTAACATATTATATAAATATACTGCACTTATTCCGTATTCAGGTCATTGGATATCCAAATCTGTCTTCCTTCTTTGAAAATTCAAATCCTTCTAAATTTTGTGCATACAGAATATAGGAGGAAGCTCCTGTATTTTTCTTCTAGCTAGATCTAAGGTTTTTGGCTTGGCTCACAAATCACAAGATACAGAAATGCTAGTGCTTTGGAATCATAACTTAGCCTTTTGTTTTCTTTAAAAGGTTTACCTTTGATCTTGAATGTTACAAAGCAAAACTTCATATCATTCTAGAATGATGCATTATATATTGTTAACTATGGTTTTGGAACATGGCCACATATTGACATCTTGCAAGTCACCATAGAAACCAAGACACCATGTTTCCTTATTTAAGTTGTCATGATTTAAATGTTGATTTTATATTGATGAAGGGAAAATAAAGATAACGTCGCAATAGACGTTAGAGCGCATGTTTCTTATTTAAGTTCTCATGGTTGAAATGTTGAATTTGAAGTTGGAACTGATCTAGCCTGATGCTCGTGTTGCTGCATCCTTTGCATTCTATGTCACATATTGTAGCATATCCACTTGTTCAATGACTAGCTTATCTCCGGGTCTTTACTACTGTAGTCAAAACCTTAATGAAACTCACTTGAAGGCTAAAATTAAGTATAACTGTAAGGATGAGTATGTATATGACTCATATGAGTGAAGGCCTATCTGTAAACATGCTGTAAAGGTTCGACCTTTAGTCGATCTTTTACTTCCTTGATAGTGTGTATATTTTATTCTTATGATCTTCCCTGATCTTAGACAAAGAAAACATGTATCACACATTCACACTACGATGTCTTGCTTGTTTGGTTGGTTGGTTTGGTTGACATGACTTCTGCATGATACGAACAGGTTTGGGATTAGTATTCCAGGAGAAGAACAAAGAAAGGGTAAATGGGTCTTTTAAGTAAGTAAAGCAAGTAGAGTCAATAGTTGCTGATATCAAGAGTGCAAGTGGTGGCAACAGTTGAGGAGGAATCGTGTCACTGTAAGAGAGAGTGAAGGGTCAGTTGGGAGGGTGGTTATTCTGTAAAAACTCATTGTAAGGAGATCCCAACTTCTCGAACTGTTGGGAAAGCATTCAATAAAACTTAATCAATTGTCCAATTTAGTTATAATTTCCCATTAAATTGTATCACTGCATCATTAAATCTGGTTGCTGATTTTCCCGTTACTCTTTTAGATGCTGATATTGCTTTTATTCCATTGATTTCACTTGTGTATCATTGCTGCTTCTTTTGTCCTTACACAACTGCAAATTTTATGATATTACCTGAGGTTCAATGGAATGCTGGCATGATGATCTTTCCCTGAGATTCCTCTACAGTTTTCAAGGACATATGCTACTTGCTACATATCACCTTGCACATAGGTTTTTACAGGATGCTTGTTGTGGATAGTGATCCCACATCATGGTACATGCAATGGATATATGTGATGATGCTCGATTATCCCACTCATTTACCAATTGATTTTGATTTCAAAGACCTCGGAGCTTATTTCACATATGCAGACCTTCCAACCCCTGTGCATAATTGCGTAACCCAAAGGTACATCCACATGCAATGTTGGAGGCGGTTGCATCTGAAGATGCATGCAGACCCTCCCCCTCCCCCACCACACACACACTTCTTTTATCTCTCCTTTTGCATGTATGCTTCCAAACCACCTTCCACATTCCTTGGCATAATGACAGTTAAGTGGTGGCTTATCATATTTGTTTTGTTTTTAGTTGGGAACCTTCGTCTAAGATTATCAATGTGGTTCTCAAAATGTTACCTTAAGATTTCTTATACATATGGTAGCTAACATCATTGCTCATGCTGAACTATATACCATTATATTTTCCCATATTTCATTATCTGATTGCCAGGAGTGAAAAGTTATGGAAACAAGCACCAATCTGGAGGTATTTATCCAAATATGGTATTTCCTAAAGTTGCAACTTTTCTGGTAGGTCACTCTTTCCACTTATATATTAGCATCGTCTCCTGGAAGGAACCGTAATTCATACTGGATCAAGAACTGTGAAGTTTAGCATCTCAAAACAAGTTTGAAACCTTGTGCTGTTCATTTGTTTTGGTCTGTTTTTCTTGTATGTTTGTCATGTCTGTGTAGTCTCCACGATGCCTCCTTGCATTTCTACACCTTCACTTCCATTTTTTGTTTTCTATCTTCTATTTTTATTAGTTTCCATATTTCATTTTAAATGGCATACACTTTTCTTGATCACATCACTGTTCTTTCCTGCTGTGCAGACAAGCTTTGTGAGTTAATAATACAAGTGTGTAAACCTAATATGTTATTTTAGCAGTCTACTCACATATCATACCCACAACTCCTGTGCATAATCCTGCAAACCGATAGTACATCCATGTGCAAGTGTTGGGGTGCGGTTGCATGTGAAGATGCATGCAGAGACTAGTTGGGCTTTCTGTTCAGACAATTTTTTGTCTTCCCTTTTGCATGTATACTTCCAAACCTCCTTCCACATTCCTTGACATAATTATTATTTAATTGGTTACACAAGTCTATGATTATCGATACGATTCCTAAAAGGAACTGTAGTTCTCACATTGCTGGTAAGCCGTTCTTTCCACTTGTATATTACCACCATCTCCTGGAAGGAACCGTAATTCGAACTGGAGCGAACTGTTAACTTTAAGCATCTCAAAACATGTTTGAAACCTTGTGCTGTTCATTTGTTTTGGTCTCTTTGTCTTGTAAGTTATGCCTTTTCTTTAGTGAGAATCCACTGTAAGATTGAGACAGAAACAGGAGAATTTGGATAAGAGCAATAGCTAGTTATTAACTATAACTAAAAAAAGAAAGATATATAATCTGAATAGGATTCTAATCGATGGATTATGAAAGGGAACTAGATGGTTCAACCCTTTATATAGCTATTGCTCTCCATGGTAAAGCCTCCAAGCGGCTTTTATTTTTGAAAGTGCACTCTCCATGATCCCTTTTTGCATTTTTTCACCTTCACTTTCATGTTTTGTTTTCTATCTTCTATTTCTGTTTAGTTTCCATACATGTTTTTAAATGGCACACATCTTTTCTTGATCACATCATTATGCTTTCCTGCTCTGCCTGTTTAAACCTGTTTCTTCTTTTGCGAAGTAGAGACGTGAACCCCTCCGGTCTGCAAATCTGCGAAATAGTGATTGCAACTGTTGTTTACATCTTTTCAGCAAGTATGTTATGATAGGAGAAGTATCTCTTGCAGCAATGTTGTTTATTTAAAAGCAACATGTCAAATGTGTCTCTTGGTCTACTCTAGTTTTAGTACATTTGACATGTTGCTTTTAAAACATACAAGTATCTCTTGCTCTACTCTAGTTGACCATGTAAGTATATGTTTTACAACATGTCAAATGTGTCTCTTGCTCTATTCTAGTTTTAAAAGCAACATGTCAAATGTCATACTTATATTGTCTGGATATTTATATGTTTTCATTTTGTTCATGGTTTACGAGTATGATCCGATGACAAAATGTCAAATTTATTTTAATTTCAAATCTTGATGGTTTACGAGTATGATCCGATGACAAAATGTCAAATTTATTTTAATTTCAAATCTTGTCGTAATTAACGTAAAAAAAATTGTGAAGATCTACTTATTTCTTACGGTTCAGAGAATTTTTATGATAAGACAGACTTGTTTTTGAAAGATTAATGAATGCATTTTATCAAGAATTATAACAATAAAGAAGATCCATCTTTTAATCATTTGATAATATTATTAATAAGAAAATTAAAACTTAATTTAAATATATTTTTAGATTGTGAATTTCTTCACATATGAAGTTGTTCCCATATGATCAATTTACCCCTAAGAATGGTTTATTTATAACAACTTCTTGAAGAAGCTGGTTTATTGGCAGCTAAACCAAGAATCACTCCTATGGAACCTCAACATGTTAAGGGGTGTTTTGGGATTGCTTGTAAAACCAACTTATTGACTTATTCCGGTGTGACACCGGTAATAAGCACTTTTAAGTGTTTAGTGTTTCTCTTGCTGTGGTGAGGTTTGCCAAATGGATTGTAGGGTAAGTTTTCATGTGCTTATCAGTTTTTATATCACTCCCTTATTCTGGTCTTCTAGTCATATGTATCAATAAGTTTGATACATATGGTAGCTAACAGCATTGCTCATGTTTGAACTAAATACGATCAAATCTTGCCATTTTTCGTGTCTGGTCACTATGACGTGATGTGTTACAACTTCAGGAAATACCATCATTGGATAAATTCCCTCGGATTGGTGCCCATTTCCAACAATTTTCAGTCTTTTGTTGGTAAGTTACTCATTCCACTTATATGTTACCCTTGTGATTCGAACAGGAGCAAGATCTGTTAAGTTTTAAGTATATGTTACCCTTATATGTCCAGTATCAGATTCAGTCTTGTCCTGATGGTTCATTTGGCTAATTATGTCTTTTTACATATTGCTGACTGATTCTGCTTGGGTATGCTCATTTTATGCTCCTGCTGGCTGCTGGACTGTTCTGATCAGTTTTATGAATTGGTTCAGGATCATGAGGGTTAATTCATAGTTCATCTGTTGGCAATGGGCCTAATTTGATTTATCAAACCTGTGACTCTTGGAATTTGGTTGCCAGTTACTTACAAAAAGGATCAAAACCCTCCACACCCCACGATGGATTTACAGATTGTACTTTTCCTGTTAGCCCATAAGGATCGGACACCCATATGCCAGGACCATACAAGCCTGTTACATGAAATGCACCATAGTCTTGTCTTTCATAGCTGCGTGTTTACTGGCTGTTTCGCTGTTTATTTCTGCTTGGATTTGGTCTAGTTTTTATGCTGCAATACCCTGATTAGATCTGTGTATTGGCGTTTTCAGCTACATTGGTCTCTTTATAGATCGACCAACTTCTGTTCGGTTTGGTGGTGGTTGGTCTTGGATCATCAACAATTCACAATAAACATATGGAGGGGAATGATTTTGATGATTAATGTAGGGGTTATAAGGAGTAGTAAAAGGGTAAATTGAGAGAAAGGGTCTCTGCACAGTAAAGGTCTTATGGTCATTTATGCTTATTTGTTTATAGCTTTATAGATCAGAAGGAAGGAGAAGCCATCAAAAAGCCTTGGCTGCTGAAGTGCTGATAGCTTGTGGACTTTGTTATAGCAAGTTATGGGGTATAGATTTTATAAATTTTTTTTTTTACTGGGGCCGTTTACCAAACACTTATTTGGTAAGCATTTACCGGTAAAATTTAGCACTACCGTTTATTTACCGGGTAAGACTTTAGTCCACCAATATGGCATCGTATGCAACAATTTACCCGGTAAGCGCTTACGATGGTAAGAGTCGTCGCCCTCACTTACTGGSTAAGACTCTCGGTCCTTGTCTTCCTCTTACCGGGTAAGATTTTTGGTACTTACAATATTCATCCGATAAGGTAATGTGACTTGATAAGCGCTTACCCAGGTAAGCGTTTGGTAAACGGCCCCTAAGAAATGCTAAAGTGTCTATCGATGAAATCAATTGTGGCATATTTATAATTAATTAAAAATGAAGGATATTAAAACATAGGTGAAGAGGGGTATTTTTGGGAGAGATGTCCAAATCGGTTACAAATCGATAATTAATTAATTACATCGGTTACAAATCGGCAATTCTTTTTATAGTTCGTAGAATCATTCGTGTTGCATTATGAACAATTATGAATACATATGAACATATATGTAACTTATTAACTAATATTAGTTTGTGGCTTTCGCATATGAATATACGGGAACATTATGAACACTTATTTGCACCTATTAAAACTTATGAACACTAAAGTAATTGGCTTTCACATGTGAACACAATAATAATATGATCAAAGTGTTTCACTTGTGGACACATATTGACCAAATGTTAGATGTATATTGATATTGTTTTATGAACACGTTGGAACACATGTGAACAATATATACACCATATGAATATTGACGACTACATATATGTTAAGATGGAATATCTAAATTTCTTATCATATTAAAATAACAAGTCATCTATAATTTAAAAAAAAATGAATATATTATTTTAGCTATAATCATGGAATTAATGTTTTTCTAATTACCCATTAATGAATATGAAGTTAACACAAAAATAAAAGAAGATTACCATTATATCTTCAATATTAATTGTAGGGTGATAGAAAAACCTAATCTAACAAAAGCTTGTGATTGATCTAAATAATTTGTATAATTAATACATTTTTCATGGTTAACAAATGATCTTAACACGCACGCTCTCTCTCTCTCTCTCTCTCTATATATATATATATATATATTATAAATATAGTGATAGCAATAAAAATTAAAAGATTTTTTAAATTAAAAATGAAATTAGAAACAATTCAAAAAAATTTGAGAGGCAAAAGAGTAATATTGGAATTCAAATTGATAAAATTTTAAAAACACGATCATACTAAACCCGATAATCTAGGATAACATAATGGGCTTTATGGTTATCACTTATTTCAACACGATTTGGTGTGATTTGGGTGTGATAATCATATGATTATCACACAATTATCACAAGGATTCCGCTCGTCTAGGGTTAACTTGGGAAATCGACTACACGATTTGGTGTAATTATCATGTGATAATCAACCTCATCAAGGATTATAATAACATACAACTTCAAATTGAGATGTTTATCACATGCGATAAACATTAAAATTCTCAATTACAAAACTACTATAACATTAAACTCAAATTAACATGTACCAATAACTATAAATCGACTAAAAATGTTGACATTCACAATTTCATGTACATTTTATCACACGTGATAAAAAAACCCATATCATTATAGTCCTGAAGATAACACAACCGATTTAAAAAAAACTATGAAATATTATCGTTATCACACTATTATCGAATTTTCATCATCATCAACATAACCATCTTCAAATAATTTCAAATTGGGATGTTTATCACATGATAAACATCAAAATTCTCAATTACTAACCTACAATATTCAAATCCTCCATACTAGGTCAAAATATTTTGGATACTATGAACTGATGGGAGGAAAAGGATGGCAGAAAGTGAAAAGGAAGAAAGTGATACATTGAATATGATCAATCCCAATCAACTTGAACGTGATCAATCCTAACAAAAAAATAAAGATGAGATAATTCTAATTAATAAAATAAAAATAAAAATTATAAAAAAATACCTAATTACATTAATGCCCTTATTGACTTATTTATATTTAATATAACTTAAATTATTGATTGAAAAAGTTTAAGGTTAGTAGGTTGTTCT
>NC_037529.1:61773480-61806726 GCF_001531365.2 Cynara cardunculus var. scolymus
ATATATATATATATATATATATATATATATATATATATATATATATATAATTTCTATGCTATGATGTTAAGTGATGATTAGTTTATTTGGAACTTTGCATTGGCCATCTACAGAACTTTCAAGGAATGGTAGTGGATTATATGTGTCAAATTCTATATATGTTATATCGAACAGAATCCTACAAAGGTCTAAGAGTTGTATGGAACGCAATAGGAAGTCCTTTCTCATGGACAGATGATGTAATATGGATCTTAGCTCAATTGTAAATGAATTTTAAAGGTTATTCATAAAATTGAGATTTTGTTTGAAAGTTTACTACAACTGAACTTTATTTTGTAGATGACAACATAACAACAAACTTGAACTTTACCCTACACTCTATCCTCGACAAGGATAAACTGAACGATACTAACTTCTTGGAGTAGTTGCCCGTAGACAAGAAAAGAAATTCTATGTTCTTGAGGCTCCTCTGCCAAATGCACTTGCTAGAAATGGTTCGCTTGAGGTTCGAGGTTCGTGTTGCTTATGATAATTAAGTATCAAAGCAATGACGTGGATGCTGGTTGCTTGATGCTTCCATCCATGAGTCCTATGCTTTTGCGAAATCACGAGGATATGGATGCATGGGGTATGAGTGCCTCTCTTAAGCTATGTTTGCGAAGCAAGCAAGACAAGAGATTGGTTGTTTCCAAGATGTCTGAACGGTCACCAATTAGTCCCTATGTTTTGAAAATGAAGGGATACATCGACATATTGGGCATCTTGGATTTCCACTTGGACAAGAATTACCAGTTATTTTTGTTCTAAATTCTTTGCATAAATAATATGACCAATTTGTAATAAATTACAACATTACAAGATGTGATGAAATGCCTTCTAGGTAAGTATTCCATTTAGTGCACATATATCTATATGAACCAACTCTAAGATTGATGTATTTCTTTGAACAAAAGAAAATGGTTTCTTTGTAAATTTTGATTTTGTGCATGTCTCACATTTTTCAAAATTTCTTTCTTCAATCTTTAATATTCCTTGAATTTTCATCTTTTCAATATTTTTAACGTTTGTGTGTGCAAGACTTTTGTGCCGTAAAGGAACTGGACATGAAATATAAGAAAGGAATTTATTCATCAAAACCATTATCGATCATATCAATCATAGAAATAAAAATCACCGCTAACGTTGTCAACAATGCTTAAACTATTAACATCAAGTAGACTCTTCACTTCAGCATTTCTTGGAGTTGGATTATCACCATTGAACAAGTTAAGATGATGCATCCCTCTAAGACCATAACCACGACCAATAAATCTCTTTCTCTTGCTGATAAGATCAGCGTTAGCTTCAAAAGTTACAATAAATCCATGTGCATCTAGTCGGCTCACGGAAATCAAACACTTACTTATAGAAGGCACGAACAACACATCTCAGAGCAGTATAGTCCACTCCGAAGTAAACCTCAATCTTACAGTCCCAACGCCTTGAACACTGGATCTAGAGTTGTTGGAAACTACCACTTGCTTGCCTTTCGGGGCTGGGCTGAAATCTTCGAATTCATTCAAGTAACCACATACATGAATCGTGGCACCTGAATCAAGATACCAACCTCCACGTAAAGTAGAGTTTAGACAAATTTCAGAGACCATATCAATTTCCTTCATTCAGATATTAGCAACAAGATCAATAACCTCTTCCACCTGATTAGCTTTAGGGACGGGACCAAATTTTCTATCTTTGCATTCTCTAGAATCATGCGCTGCTTCTCCGCAAACATGGCATTTTCCAGTCCTTTTCTTCTTAAAAGATTGACTGGATGATTTCTTGAAACTCGTTTTATTAGGCCCTAAATTGGATCCTAGATTGTTACTTACCTTTACCTTTACCTTTACTTGAATTGCTCCTTTGCACAAAGTTGACATTTGCAACATATTTGCCTTTCTTGTCCCTACTCTATGTCTCTTCATCAATTCGTAGGTGTTTCACCAACTCATCCAAGGAATATTCCTCGGACTTATGCATAAGGATCTTTACATAATCATTCCATGAAGGGGGAAGCTTTGCAATTATAGAACCCACAATAAAGAGTTCTGATAGAATGATGGAAAAGGATCTCAACTTGTTGACTAGCACTAGGAGTTTATGTTTGCTCCGTTATTATATTTTCATTAGTCATTCGGAATTCTAAGAACTTGGGCACAAGATACTTGTTAGTACCTTCTTGTGCCTTGTACTTATATTCCAAATCAACCCACAATTTCTTTGGATTTGTTTCCAACGCATACAAATCATTGTCAGAAATAATATTTTTTATGTGCCCGCACGCTAAGGCCTCATCTTCTCTCTTTAAAATCGTTGTTTCTCCAACTCGTCAATTTTAGCGTTATCGGCCTCCTTTCTGGGTTGAGGAATCGGTAAGCGGGAATTGGGGGGGAGATCAAGATTCATCACTTAAAGAGGCTTGAGGACCATCAACATAAACTTGACCTTCTCAGCCCAACCATGTAACGAGTCCAAAGCTACCAAGCTTAACCAACTCTTGGTTGGTCCCAAAACGAAGATTGGAAATGAAAGAATAATCGGATGCCATCTTGACTGAAAACCTTTTAAGAATTTGTAATATAATTAAAATGTCGATAAATTTTTTACTAATAAAGTTGTTTCTTTTCCAATTAAGCTGAAAACGCGTTTCAATCCTTCGTGTTTAAACGACTTAATAAGGAGTAGAAGATAGATTGTCCACCGGCTTTATGGACTAACGATAGTCCTTGACATAATCGTAAACTAACCTTGAAACAATAATGATCACGAGACAAAAAACTGTACAAAAATACCTCAAAGCCTTAAAGGTTTTCACGTGCTCTTTACACGTTGAGAGCCTCCAAGCGTGATCGCCCCAGGATTTGATGCAGTTATACAAAGCAATGACAACGCACAATATCATGGTGATGATAGAAAACTGATTGTTCTTTACGAAGAACAATAATACAGCATAGTATAAGAGAGTGCTAGAGTGTTTTCAGATTTTGGTGTGTTCACAAATGAGGACACTCTCCTCTATCCATGGTGGAACAAGTAACCTATAACTTGAAATATGGAGATTTAATCACCATTTAATTGCCAAAATGTAACTGACAATTAACTTAGATAACTGATGTCTTAAATCGTGTAAATAATGTAACCGACATCATTTACAAAGCTATAATTATATCCATACTCGTTACTCAACACACACTAAAAATATGCTTGAAAGTGCAAATTGCGCCTACACGCGCCCCTTGCGGACCACAGGCTTGCGTCTGCAAGCGTGACCACGAACACGAAGCATGCGCGTGTGGAGTGCTTTGCACCACTATGGAACCCCCACCATTCCCTTATTTGAAAACAATAAAGGAATAAAGCTCCCATATATATGTTAGGTAAATAGGACCAAAAAAGGGTTGGTCGATCAAGGACCAGATAACTTGAGAATCGTGTAAGAGATCACTTTCCGAATTGATATTTTGACCTTATGTCGAGGTTACACGAAATTCAATCTGGGATAAAACTCAAGAGAACACTTTTGCTTTTAGGCACAAAAATAAGATCAAACTTGCTTGAGAGTATTTTTTGGATTGTTCAAAAACCTGTGTCTAAAAACATAAGCATAAAAGTTATTTATGCTCATAAAAATTACCGAAATGATTATCATGGCTTAATTTTAGGAGTAGTGGATAGTTACAAAACTGTGATGTGCATTGATTATTCAATGTATAAAACATTTATTTCCTAATTTTTAGTTACTTTATTTTCTTTTATCCAAACTTTGAGTCTTTTTTATTAGATTATTTTCCATTTGTGTATACCTTGAGCTAAATTAAGTGATTAACTTGTCTTTGCACCATTAGAGTAGAAAAATCTTAACTTAAAAACATAATGTTCTGTGCTGCAGCATTGAACTGTCATAAAGTGGCTTTTTGGGAAGAGCTTAAGGATTCAACTGCCGATTAAGGAGTAAAACAATTTTTTGTAAATCCGGTGGATATAGACCTCTACAGCTGGGATGAAGGATTTTGGAGGTTGCTTTTATTTTTGATGTGATACTACCTTTTAGGCTTTTGACTTTCTTTTGGGAACATTTGTTTTTCCAAAGCCTTTGTCATCTTGTTGGACTCTTTTGTATAAATAGGACCTCATGGTAACTCATAAATTCATCCCAAAAATCAGTTCTTAAACTGATATTTCTCTAAACTTTGAAACAATTTAAGTTTCAGAATTACTTTTAAGTTTGTTCTTTACTTTCCATTATTTATTTTTCGTCATTTACTTTCCGCTATTTAGATGAAGTCATTTATTTTCCGTAATTTATATTTATGTCTTACTTTCCGTTATTATTTTCGTTGTCATTTACTTTCCGTTATGAGTAGCTAATTCCATTAGCTTGGGTGTGAGACAAAAGATGAGATTTTAAACCGAAGAAAAGTGGACGTTGTTCTGCAATAACAACGTTTCACTATTTCATTCAAGTTTTATAAAAACCAATGACACTTCTTGACAAGTTGATCACTTTGAAAGTGTTAAAATGCCATGGTCTTAGAGATAAGCCATTGAATGCACGTCAACTTGAATGATATGAGAGGTAGACTTGAGAAAGTTGCCGACAAGGAGGCTTGTCATTTATATCTTTCAAACTAATTAAATCTCGACAGGTTGGTCACTTGTTAAAGTGTTAAAGTGCGGTAGATTCAGAGATGAACTACCTAGAACACACGCCAACTTGAATGATATGGGAATCAGCTCGAGAAAATGATTTTTAACAAAGAGATTTATTTATCCATATATTTTGAGAACACCATTCGTCACTATTCCTGGTCCTGATACCACATAGAGATACAGGTTGAAAGCTATAATATAGTGTAATGGTGGAAGTCTAAGAGGAATACTCTCAAAGTAGATGGTGGAACTAGTTATGCCTAACTGCTTGCTGTAGCATCCCTACAGCATTGTCCGTTGGAATTTGTGTTTATGTTTCACCAAAAGTTTTACACCCATGCTACCTTTATTCATTATGTAATTTGCAATTGTTAGCTCAAAACCAATCAGATTCTTCAAATTTGCCATCTAAAGTTAGTCTTTCAACTTGATATCTTACAACTTAAGATACCTATCCTTGTGGAATACGATACTTGGTTCTTACCATTTTACTACTTGAAGGCGATAGTGTTGACACATGTATACTTGCATGTGTTACCACTTAGTGTTGTAGAGATACAATATCTAGATCCTATCAACTTCACATTAAAAGTAGTAGACAGTTACAAAATTGCTCATTAATGATAATGGATAGTTATAAAACTGTTCTAACCGTTCCAGAGATAAAGCCAAAGATATGACGAACCAGAGCCCCTCTGGTCCTTAAGAACCAGAGCCCCTTTGGTTTTACCAACCGAATCCAAGTCTTAGCAATCATAAGCAAGGAACCAGAGCCCCTCTGGTCTTACATACCAGAGGCAAGTCTTAACAATCATAAGCAAGAAACCATAGCCCCTCTAGTCTTACCAACTAGAGGCAAGTCTTAGCAATCATAAGCAAGGAACCAGAGCCTCTGGTCTTACCAACCAGAGCTTCTGGTCCTTAAAAACCTGAGACAAGGAACCAGAGCCTCTGGTCTTACTAATCAGAACATTTTTGGTCCTTAACCAGAAGCAAGGCAGACCAGAGCCCCTCTGGACCTTAACAACCAAAGACAAGGAACCAGAGCCTCTGGTCTTACTAATCAGAACCTCTGGTCCTTAACAACTAGGATCAAGTTTGTCCTTATCATCCAAAGGCAAGGCCGACCAAATCCCCTCTGGTCTGGTCCCTAACAACTCTAGACAAAGAACTAGAGCCTCTATATAGTACATGCAGAGCCTCAGGCTCGCCTATATAGAGCTCTACATGAAGACATTTCTGGTCCGTCTCTGATCCCCCTCTGGTCCTTATGATCAATTTTTCACTACAATGCAAGGGGTGCAACCCCTTAAACTCCCACCAGGGTCATACTCATCTTATAAAAAGTGTGCACTCCACACCTTTTGGCTTGTATTAGAGCACAATATAAAACCCCCTTAGAACTCGATGTTACTTCCATTACACTTAAATAGCCTGGTGACACTAAAATCACCAACAATCCTCCCCATTTTAATGTAACCCATGGAATAACACTTTGAAATGAACAAACCAAACTTGTACATAAATGAAAATATCGAATCGATTGAATTTCCATGTTAGCATTTTACACATTTCAGATATTCGAGAATCAGGGTGTCTTAAGGATTGAACCCATCAACTCATTTGAATACCTAAAGATAAAATACATGCAAGTTTACAATACTCTTTCAACAAAATAAACTGACACTATTATAAAGTCGTGTGTTCTAATCCTCTCATGATTGTATAGAGGGCCCAGTCCCCTATACAATCCCTTTGTTATCCCTTTGTTATCCTGTTTAATTTTTAAACCAAGAATTACATCAGCCTCTCCCATGTATTTCATGGAAAAATTAGATGACAACAATTTCTTAGTTTCATCTACCTGATTTCGATCAGTTCCAAAAGTCAACATGTCATCTACATACAAGCAGATGATCACACCAGCTCCTTTAGCATCAAATATGCTATAAACACATTTGTCACATTAGTTTAAGGTAAAACCATATGACAAGATAACTTCATCAAACTTTTGATGCCATTTTTTAGGCGTTTGTTTCAGCCCGTACAATGATTTTACCAATTTACACACTTTATGCTCGTTTCCAGGCATAACGAAGCCTTCTGGCTGTTTCATGTAAAATTCCTCATAAAGATCACCATTCAAGAAGGCTGTCTTCACATCAAAATGATGGATAACCGGATTGTGTATTGCCGCCAAGGCGACTAACAATCTTTTAGTCGAGATATGTGCTACTGGAGCATACGTATCGAAATAGTCAATACCGGGTTTTTGCCGAAACCCTTGAATGACTAACCGGGCCTTGAATTTATCAATTGTCCCGTCCACTTTTATATTCTTTTTGAAGATCCATTTGCACCCAAGAGGTTTAGAACCTAGAGGCAAATCTAATAACACCCAGGTGTTATTTTGAAGAATTGATGACGTTTCGTTATCAATTGCTTCCTTCCAGAAGATGGCATCTCGAGATTCCATCGCTTCTTGGAAGGTCCTTGGGTCATCCTCAATACTGTAATAGTAAGAGTATTGAAGCTCAAGCTCATCCCTTGGCCTTGATTCTTCCACCAAATAGAATTGAAAATCAGGACCGAAATTTTTGGCAATTCAGCCTCGTTTGCTTATCCGGACCTGCTGTGTTTTGGGACTTGAAACACCATCCAAAATTTCTGGATTTTGCACTTTATCAGTGCTAGGATTCAAGTCTTTAGGCCTTTGCATTGATGAGAACCGCATCTCATCAAAAATCGCATCCCACGACTCGATAACAGTATTTATTGGTACCAGATCGTTAGGTTATATTACGTAGAACCTATAATACTTGGAATTTTCTGCATATCCAATGAATATACAATCAACTCCACGTTCACCCAAAGTCTTTCTTTTGGGTTCGGACAGTTTTACAACAGCTCGACAACCCCAAATTCGAAAATAAGTCAAATTCAGAGTTCTCTTGAACAAAAGTTCTTATGGGGTGGTTTTGTTCCGTTTGTTTGGAACTCTATTTAAAACATAATATGCCGTTAACATGACCTCTCCCCAAGATCCCTCACTCTATCCCGAGTAAGAAAGCATTGAGTTTACCATTTCCTTTGAAACTTAATTTTTACGTTCGGAAACCCCGTTTTGTTGGGGTGTGTAAGGTGTCGTTGTCTCATGAACAATACCAACTGAATGGAAAAATTGGGGATCCATATATTCTCCTCCTCGATCAGTTCTAAGACACTTAATTGAATTACCCAGTTGTAATTCAACCCCGGTTTTATAAATTATAAATATATCTAACACTTCGTCTTTGGCATTCCAAAGATAGACGTAGCAAAACCGAGTGTTGTCATCAATGAATGTGACAACATACCTCTTATTACCCAACGAAGGAGTAAAGTCAAAATCACACAGATCACTGTGTACAAGTTCCAAAATAGCCGATTTTCTTTCAACGTTTGGAAATGGCTACTTTATCACTTTCGTAAGCATGAAAGTCTTACATTTTTCCATAGAAATATCGAAGGTTGGAATCAATCCATCATTTGACATTTCATGCATTCTTCTAAAGTTTACATGACCCAATCTTGCATGCCAAATCATCGAGTCAATTTTAGAAGAAGAAGAAAACGACGATAAAAACGCAGAATTATTTGAACTTAAAAAATTTCTCACACATTTAAACAAAACATTTTATTATGAAAAATAACCGAAGCCAAGAAAACTATATCGAGATAGGATATACCTATCCGATTCATAACCTTGTTTATATCTAATGCTATTCATACAACCACCGCTAACCAAATTCTTACGAATTCTAGGAACAAATAAACCATCATTTAATCTAACATGATTACCAAAAGCGTAAAAACTTTGGACAGATGTATTTTTTGTCTCACAACAATACTTTTTACACATAATGTGAAGTAGAACGTAGATAATTAATACCATTGCCTCCCACCCTTTGCTGCTTAGAAAACCCAAGTCCTTTTTCGTAAAAACAATAAAAATATGGGAAATTGACCCAAATTGCCATATTCTATAAACAAATTGACCTCCTAACCAATTTTTCTTCGAACTTTATCTAAAAATCACTAGTTCCGTAATATCCAGGTCTGCAATTATTACGGACCCACTAAACGACAAAATTTTGATTAGAACCATGGAAGAAATCTCTTCAGTAGAGAACTGTTTCTCTGCGCCTCTGTAAGTGACGCCAATCATGGGTTTATTGCTGGCACCGGGAACAACCTTAAACGGCCAGTGCTTCATATCGTTCTGTACTGATGGATCAGAAAATCTCCTTCCAATTAATCGTTTGGCATCTGCAAACGACAAGTTTTTAGAGTTTTTGACCTAGGTCTTTAACCATAGGTCTGTAATTATTAAGGATCAACCACAAGGGTGGTGCCCGATTGATTTAAGCTTGAAGTCTAAATGTCAAAAGTGTCTGAAGGTCCCAGGTTTGAATCCAAGAATGAATAAGAAAATTCTTTTTGTGGTCATAGAGGTTCAAATGCGGGGAGCTACTAGCAAAGCAAGTGGTCGTCATGAGATTAATCGGTGCGCATAACAAGTTGAAAATCCAGGTTAATAATTTTTTTTTATTACAGATTCGGACCAAAACCCATTTTTCTTGAGTCCGTAATGCTAAATCTGTAAGTGTCCACCTACGTAGGAAAATGAGTTTTAGAACGGATCCATAATAGTTGTGGACCCATGGTTATGACATGGACCAAAAACGTTCATGTTTTTGTCGTTTAGTGGGTCTGTAATTAGGGGGTGTTTGAGATTGCTTATTTAAAACAACTTATTTTTTTTTTGTAAAAGTGTTTATTAACTTATGTGGTATTAAACCGGAGTTAAATAAAACATGGTTAAAATTGTAAACTGGTAATAAACAGTTTTTCATAAATCAGGAATGATTAACTTATCAAAAACAGTTCATTACTGGTTTGGCACCAGTATAAACAGTTTTTTTTCTTATCCAAACACCAAAAAAACAGCTTATCATCGATACCAAACTAAAATAAATTAAAAAACAGCTTTTATAAACCATCTCAAATAACTTTTAGACATTACTGAACTAATGACTTTTGGGTTAGGTGTTTTTGGGTAAAGTTTGGATAGAAGGGGTAGGTTAATTTGATTGTGAAATACATTGATTTGAATAGATTTCCCCAAAAATCTGCTATCCCTTCTTAACCCTCTCCCCACTATCCACGGCCGCCATGAGTACTTCCATTCCGGAGTATGATTTGATTTCTAGAGAGAGAAGCGCTTTCTTCTAGAGAGAGAAAGCATGGACCCGCATAGCTTCATAGCTCGGGCGGAGGCGCAACGGTGGCTYGGTATCGCCGAGAAGYTGCTCATGRGMCACGACCTTGTSGGCTCCAAGACATTTGCGATCCGAGCTAGAGATTCCGACCCCAGACTTGAAGCTGCTGACCAGATCCTAGCAATTGCAGATACGCTCCTCGCCGCCGAGAAACGGGTCGTGGGAAACAACGGAGCTCAGCAGCCGGATTTCTACGCGATCCTCCAGCTCGTCCGGTTTGTTCAGGACACGGAGCACATCGCATCGCAGTACCGGCGTTTGGCTGTCATGCTAAACCCTCATCAAAACAGGTTCCCTTATTCCGATCAAGCATTTCAGCTAGTCAATGATGCTTGGGCAGTGTTGTCGAACCCTTTGCGTAAATCTATGTATGATTCGGAGCTTGATTTTCCGCCGCAGCAGCAGATGAACTCTATAGGGTTTAACCTCGAACAACAACAGCACCACCACCACCAGCAGCATCACCATCAGCAGCAGCAGCAACACAATTTCTTCTCGATTAATCATATGGGTTCCGGTCATGAGCAGGAATTACCCGAACCACCGCAGACATTTCAATCTAGGGTACAGCATAGTCATCAACAGCAGCAATTACAACAACACAATTTTCTATCACAACCGAATCCGGTTAGGCCGCTACCTGTTCGTGAGCAGGAGCAACTGTTTCAACATCGTGAGCAGGAGCAACTGTTCCAGCCGCAGGTACAACCATTTCAGGTTACGTCTGCACCACAGCAACAAACTCGACCATCAGCACAACCTCCACAGCCGCAGCTACCTATGCGACAGCCGACTCCTCCACCACAACCTCCTCAACCGCAGCCATCTATACAATCACCGACTCCACCTCCTCCTGCAGCACCACCACAACCCCCATTTTCTTGGCCGCAAGCACCACCCCTGTCACAGTCTCAGCAGTCACAGCCACAGCCACAGCCACAGACACAGCCACAACAACAGCATTTGCAGCCCCAGCCCCTTTCCCAGCCCAAGCCCCAGCCCCTTTCCCAACCCAAGCCCCAACCCCAGCCCCAACCACAACCCCAACCCCAGCCCCAGTCCCATTCCCAACCTAAGCCTCAGCCCCAATCCCAACCTCAGTCCCAACCCCAAACTCATTCCCAGCCCCAGCCCCAGCCCCAGCCCCAGTCCCAGTCACAGCCACAGCTGCAGCAGGAACAAGAGCAACAAGAATCTCTAGAACAGAATGCGGCCCCTGTCCAGCTTCCTAGTGAGGATAATGATAACAATGGTGTAAGGGATGAAGAAGTAGAAAGAGAAGCTGAGGCAGCTGCTGAGGACGTTGATGATGGCTCTCCTACGTTTTGGACTACTTGTCCTTACTGTTTCTACATGTACGAGTATCCCAAGGTTTATGCTGACTGCACCCTCCGCTGTGACAACTGTAAAAGGGCGTTTCAGGCTGTGCGTATTCCCTCCCCGCCACCTATAATTGAAGGCCAGGAGGCCTATTTCTCTTGCTGGGGATTCTTCCCATTAGGGGTTTCCATGTCACATCTAGAGAAAAACAATGGTAGGGGTACGAGCTCAAAGTGGACACCTTTTTCATCTCTTTATGAGACCTCAAGTAATGTTCAGGACCATTTAAATGGTAGAGCGGCCCCGAAGGAGAATCTTTTTGTTAAAAAAAGTTCGGGGCCGCGTATCTACTTTGATGATATTACTGATGATGTGTTCATGGGAATCTCTGAACCTAGTGATGATTCTGATGCTGATTGGGATAGTACCAGGGAAGAGAAGGTGAAGAGGATGAAGAAAGCTCTGGAACCAGGTTTTAAAATGAGAGCACAAGTTCTAGCTGTTAGGGCGAGGGATGCCAGAAATGGGAGTGTTGGGAATCTGGAAGATGCTATTCCAGTGCAAGAGGTTGTGGGGGTGGCTACTGTGCCAGTGGCAGAGAGTAGCAAGAAAGCTGTGGGTAATAATCCAAGAAGGCAATCAGGTTGGGTTGCAAAAGAATTGGGGAAGTTGGATTTGAATGTGGAATTCAATAATAACGAAGGGGAAGAACCTGCTCCACGGATGACTGTTGGAAATAGAGGGCATGGGCAGGGAGAGGAAGACAACATTGAAGGGATTGGGTTCTTTGAAGGACTTGATGAGTTTCTTAGCAGCTTGCCAATACTATCTGTTGTGAATGAAGAAAAGGTTAAGGCTGCTTAATGATGTAGTAAGACTCCTTTCTTGTTGTAGCTGTAGTTTGTAGTCGTTCTCTTAGTATCCTCAAATAATGAACGATGTAGTGCAGTCGGGTAGTTGTTTTATTGTCATTGCTACAGTCAAGTTGTGTTGTATATCTGGCTGCAAAAACGTGTTTTACAGTCTCTTATTTTGCAGCCTCTTTGCTGTTTTAACGGAGTCAGGAATCCTATCTTTTCATTAGCTTTACCTGCTTCATTTATGTAAACATCCAACTATCATATGAAGTTGGATGCAGAAGTTGAAGCGACTTTTGTGGTCCAAATCTATTGCTGGTGATTGTGTCATCTGTTATTTCTTGGAAGTTGGAGCGGCTTTTGAGTTTAACCTTCTAATGCTTTCATATTTGTCAAGTTGTTACTCCATAATCATTAGGTTAGGTTGATGTCAGCCATTGTCTATGAAGATCTGGAGCAACTGGTGGATGCCTTTCTGTGTTTGTTGAGTTATCTTTGCCTTAATGAACTTCCATGCTGGGTCTAGAAAGATCATCTTTAACTATGGCTGCTGCATTTCCATGTCTCGAACCAGAGGAATGTATTAGCGTTTTGCGGCATTTCTTTCAATTATTATCTAGTACTGAACTTTTGCTTGTTATGATCGTTCATGTTAGTTATAACTATTAGATTGATCTTCTTTTAAGTTGATATATTTACACATTCTCTTTATTTCGTGCTTGAGGCCTGTTTCTCAAATCAAACCTGTTTGCACTTCGGAATCACAACTCACCTTTGTATTCTTCGTAAATTGCAATATGTGGAGCTGTGCTTGAAGGTTGGTCTCTTAGACTGTTACAACTGTGTTATAATCATGCCCTTTTGTCAAGGATAGAATTGAATACAGTTTTGAGTATAAGATCACTTAGCATTCTAAGTCTGCACATATGCTTTAGTTTACATAGGTTATTATGGATCATGTGGGCTACAAATCTCTTGTATTCTTCTATCCAAATGTGTTGTCATGTTACTATTTATTGATAAATGTATATCAGTATTTTACTGCACTTATATCATATTCAGGTCATTATATCCTATTTTGTAGTGTTTTGTTGAATTCCAGTCTTCTTTCTTTAGTTTTTGCAACCAGAATCTGGATTGGAGCTCCTGGATTCTTTTTCTGTCTAGATCTATGGTTTTTGGGTAGGCTCACAAATCACAAACAGAAATGTATATCAGTATTTTACTGCACTTATCTTATTGTATGTTTAGCATCTTGTTTGGTTGGTTGACTTTGACTGCTGCATCATTAATTTGGTTGCTGATTTCCTGTTAACCTTTTCAATGCTCATTGCATTTATCTCATTGATTTTCAGTGTGTTTAACTGGTTCTTCTTTTATGTTTAAATGTACAAGTAAAAACTCTTGAGTTTTCGGAATGTGTTGTACTAATCTTCGTTGGCCGTATTCAAGATGTGGTATTCTGTTGTGAAAATGACTTGGTTAATCTAAGGTATATGAAAGTGAAGAATCCGATCATGAAGAATTTGAGGAAGTAGAACTCATGGCATAATTATGAGTGAATGTTTTGAGAACATATTGGTCCCTTGTCCCCCTGAAAGATAAAAGATGCTAAAATATGGAGTTGCTTTCCAGAACAATAGTTATACGCTCATGAAGTGATTGTTGATAAGATAATTGGGAATTTGTGATCTCAACTAGTTCTTGGAGAATGATATGAACTCCAGCACTAACGGATTTAAGTTTGATTACGAATCCTGATGCTTGTTTTATAATTAAACAACTGCTAAATTCCCGATATCACAGAGCTGGAAAAAATGTCCAATATGGAATGGCAAGACGATAGGGGCCTTGGCGTGGAGGACCAGGCCCTATTGTTCCTGGAGACCCATGATCGGGCGAACAGAGGGTCTCGTGCTTAAAGGCACATCACTTTTGCTACAGGACTCTGTTTCAGGCCCATAATGCGCCGATTTCAAGCTTGGCTCGTATAGTTGGCCATCAATTCTTTTCAAGTCCATTTCATTTTGGTCTTCTTGTTTATATGTTGAATATGTAATCTAGAATTCTAGATGGTTACAAATTGAATGGAGAGACTTTTATTTTTCCATCCAAATTCTCAGTTCATTGTGAATTCATGTTTGAGCTTAAAGCTTGGTATTTGTTGAATCAACGGGCTTTAGAAGAGGTTATTCCTGGGAATTCTTAAGAGTCAACAGGTTTAATCTTTGTTTTAATTTCTATAAGYTGGCTCGCTGTCCCACCGACGAACCAGTCTAGAAGTCGAAAGGGAAGGCAATAGAAAGGGGTCTCCTGCATCACAGGATCATGATTGATCCTTGAGATTCGTTGAATTTTCAAGGGAATATGCTAAAGCAAGTTACCTTTATATTATATGATGCCCGTTGAGACTGCTGATCTCACATGGAGAATATACATTCAATAAACGTATATTATCCTGCCTCTCAGGTTTGGTCTTATTTGAAAGGTGTTCTTAATGCTAGTTTTGTTCAAGATAGCACCGGGATCATGCCTGGCGCAAGATTTCCTTTTTTTTTAATGCAGGTTAAAAAGATTGTTGCATACCAGCGTACTCTAGGGCATGAACAACTCCATCCCCAGCTCCTACCATTGAAACAACTAGGGGCTAGTAAAAGGACTGCTACCATAACTGCTAACAAAGGGAAGGCAAACGACCTAATGAACCCAACTACGGCAGGGAAGCCTTTATTCGAGATATACTTGCTTAAATGGTTCAGTGATGGAAGAAACATTGAACGATCTTTTAAAACATTTTGATCACTAATAAACCTAATAGTGTTAAGAGGGGGGTTGCCTGATTCCTTATGACCTACACATACTAGTACAGTATACCGGGGTACCTGGCCTGAACTATAAAGTAAGGGGTGGCCCCAAAGCGGAATTGACCGGTGGTGATTGGTCTAGTCGGCGGAAAAGGGGGGAAAGCTCTCCGTTCCTCGTTCTCGTGTAGGTGGTTGCCAATATCAGGGAAAGAATAGCTTCCGAAGGGCGTCCTTCTTTATCTAAGCGACTAATAGGCTTGGGTGGCTAGGGCATAGAGTGACATTTGCCTTACCCCCATGATCCCTCTACCCGAGGGATCTACTTAACTTAAGAATCCAAAGGTGACTTCTCTTCTAACTAGCTTGCTACCCCATGTACGGAAGATTCCTTCGAAATTAAAGTATTAATGGAGAAAATTTGGAAGTGGCTGCTTGACACTGTGGTTCTTTTCCACCCGATTGGGTTTACATGATCAAGCTTGCCTTCATGCTCTTCAGGTTCCTATTATTTCCCCTAAACCTAAGAGGGGATGTAGGGTTAGCATCCACCTGATATTGGTCCAGTTTCGATCACGAACTACAACATAGGCGGGAAAAGAGATCTGCCTGCAAGTGGCTTCAAACACTCGCTAAGCCCCTATTGAATAGGGCGTGTAAGTCAACTATCTATCTCAACAGGTGAGGAAGGAAAAAGCTCGCTTTAATTCAGTTCCACCAAAAACTCTCATTTGTTGAAGCGGAGCATAGTGCGCTTTAGGCGAGGCAAGACAAGCAGCCCGCTTCGCTTCCTCAATTGCTCAAGGAACAAGATGATACCAAATATCTACTCGTGGAGGGAGGGGAGGCAATAGATTCATCTTTCAATTATTCTGTAAATTACCAATTGACTTCAAGTTGTAACCCAAAAATTTAGTGTGTTATATAGCAACTAGATCACTTGCATTGTGCCACTAACAGTAGATGCATCCATGTGTAAGTCTTGGTGAAGCTGCATGTTAGAGGGCTGGTGGCTCGATTGTCTTTTTGGGTTCTTTTAAGTTTTGTTTCCCTTTCCTCTTTGCATGTACATTTTGAACATAAACATAATCTAACTTCTAGAACTTGTGGAGTTATTGGTAGTAGTTACATTGATGTAGTCATTTCTATGCTACTGCCCTCTCTGTGGACGCATGCTGGAGCTGCGGCTGGCAACCCAAGATTGAAGAATCTCACAAACAACCTTAAGAACCATGGTAATCTATCTCTTGTGCGTGTATCCCCCTGGCCCAGTGGTAGTTTAAGTTGTCAATAACTTAGGAAGAAAACCGGAAACTCTACATACTTCTTGTACCTGTTACCAAGAAAACCATCAAATGTGATGCCATGGCCCAAAAGATGAAGCACTGATAGATAGTTCGCTCATCTTTCCCATTTTGGTTCTTTCTCACGGACCTCTATGTATGAGTATGACTATGAATGTGTGCGTGTGTGTGTGTATATATATATATATATATTCTGATATTCATGTCTGTATGCTCTCTAGGACTTTCTTCGCCTCGACTTTCATGCTTTTTTGTCTTCTATTTCTGTTGGTTTCCATGTGCATTGTTTAATAGTGCAGGCCTTCCTTTTTCTTGATCACATCATCATGTTTTGCTGCTGTGCAAGTAAGGATCATTAGTTATATAATTTGTTTTCAAAATGACTTCTTTATTTTTCAAAGTACTGGTTGAGTCATGTGATTGACTCTGGAGTCTGGTCTGAGAATCTGTAGATATTGAAGAGGATGTACTATTGCCAATTAAATTGTGAAGGAAGAGGTAATCTTCAGTAGAATGTCATTTGGTTTATTTCAGCTTTCAGTGGATATTTCATTATAGGAGCATCTCTTACAGCAATGTCTGGGTGAAAGGATACATATCTTGCTGTTTATGCACATATATGAATCCAAGGTGAACTCAGTAAATACTTTATAAGGTATGTCTGGTGTACCTCTTGTTCTACAGAATTACTAGTTTCACTACATACTGCTCCCCGACTTCCCACAAGATGTAAATTTCTTGTCAAATGTGTGTAATTTTCTCATCAAAATGATGACAGGTTTGACTTGCGTGATTCTCCTGTGGGAAAAACTTTTAAGACGTTGATATCATGTTTTGTTATATTAGACTTTTCTTTGGTTTTGCTACCATTTAGCTGCTGGATGCATATATTTAGCAACTCTGATTTTGATTTTGATTCTTTGTTTAGTGAATAGTCATCGGATTCGGCTGTTGGTAGTCTGATCTGCGACCCTGCTACTCCTGGCATTGATGGTGCTTCTTAGGTACGCAAATCCTAGCCATGATAAAAATATCGGTGGGTACCTAAATGACCTTACAGATCACAAAACAGCTTGTAAACATCATTAGACAAGTGGAGTTGGATTTGTGACACTGCCTTAAAATCCCAATAAAGACTCCTCTAAATGCATTTGAACCAACAGATCTCCAAATCCCTCATATATTTACTTAAAGAAACGAGTTAGGGTTGAACCTCAAGAGTTTTCATATGTTTCTTATTGATACACAAAACACAATAGCATAATTATCTATATATACAAGTGATGGAGAATCCTTCCCATTGGCTACTTCAAGTCATGGGTTTAAAAAACGGTTGAGGCGTCGCCTCTCACTCTTTGTTTGGGATGCAGGGTCTGCAGAGTAGAGTAGAGGCGGTGGGTTTGGCTGTGAGGCGGGAAGTGTGTGAGAGGCGTACGTACACTTGTTTAAAGATGAGTTGGAAGTGTTTTTATGCATAGTGTGGAAGTCTTTTTGTTAGTGGTAGTGTCAGACCAGCTGGTGTATTCTCTCACAATCCCAGTTTCTGTATTTGTTGTTAGTAGTTGTGCCCAAAAAAAAACTATGAAAGTCTACCACTTTGAAAAACATTATATATTATTCCCTACCAACTCTCTCTCTCTCTCTCTCACATAGTCCCACAAGTGGTAGTGGCAACTCAGCATAAGATATATTTGTTTGAGTATATAGTTCGATGGTAATGGCAGCAGCTCAGCATAATATATATATATATACACACACACACATAGATATGTGTGTATAGTCTGGTGGTAGTGGCAGCTACGGGTGCACAAAAACCCGATCAACCAGATCAACTCAACCCAACCCGACGCGAAAAAACCCAACCCGAAGCAACCCGATGTTTAATCGAGTTGTAAAATTTTCAAACCGTAGGTATTGGGTTGATATTGAGTTGCTATTATTTAAACTCAACTCAACCCGATGAACCCGATATCATTTTATTTCTTGGATTTAATATGATTGTTGAATTTCTATTAATATATATATTAAACAATTACACTATCATGTACGCTTTTCATATACACATATTTTCAATCTATTTACATCTCTATATAACTCATTCATATTTATGTTTAGTAAATGTGAACATATATATGTAAATTGAGAAATTAACTAAATGTGAACATATATATGTAAATTGAGAAATTAACTAAATGTGATATACGTAAGAAATATAGATAAGTTGTATCAAATGGTTGATGATGAAATAGAAATTATGAGTAGAGAAATAACATATTAGAGGTTAGAAGAATATTTTAATATACCAAAGTATCAACCTGACCAACCCGACTAACCCGTACGAGTTTGGTTGGGTTGGGTTGCACTTTGGTTTGGTTTGGGTTGGATTAATATTTTTCCAAACCGCAGGGTTATTCAAATGTGTTCAACCCGATCAACCCAATCCATAAACACCCATAGTGGCAGTCTAACATAATTATGGTGGTTGTGCCTATGTATATTATATTCATTCTCAGTGGCAACCCAACATGGTATATATACGTTGTGTGATGGTAGTGGCAGCCTCTAGCAGAGTGTGCTTGTATATAGGGACGGACCCAGAAATTTTTTCAAACGGTGACACCCCATATAATTAATATAGTATAATATACATCTAAAAATAATTACAAAAAATATGGTTTTTATAGTACCGATAGGGCTGTAAATGAACCGAACGTTCAGCGAACCGTTCGTGAACCGTTCGGCGGGAAGTTCGTTTATGTTCGTTTATTTAATAAATGAACGGACATGAACTATTTTTTTTGTTCATTTAGTTAAACGAACGAACATGAACAAGAGTCTCGTTCGTTCATTTATGTTCGTGAACGTTCGTTCATTTACCGTTCGTTTATATTTGTTTGTTTATGTTCGTTTATATATTAAGTTTAATATATTATCTTTTATTTATTCACTTTGAATTCAAATAATATTTATTTATGTTCGTTTAGCTCGTTCGTTTACGTTCGTTTAGCATGTTTACGAACGAACATAAACGAACACGAACACACCTTATTTCTAAACGAACAAACACAAAGATTTTTGTTCGTTTACCGTTCGTGTTCGTTCGTTTGTTTAGTTAAGTTAAACGAACGAACATGAACAAGCCTCCGTTCGTGTTCGTTTGGTTCGTTTACATCCCTAAGTACCGATAAACAACTCCTAAACTTGTACCCGATGCGTCTTCATCTTTTGAAAACGGTCAATATATAACCAAAAATAATTACAAAAATTATGGTTTTGGTTATTTGGGCTTTGTTTTGTTTGGGTTTTAGTTGCACCATTTGGATTTCAGGGAAATACGATAGCACCTTCTAAAACGATACGGTAGCACCGTTAACTAACTTAAATTTTTTACCCTTCGGCCGCAAAATAATACGGTGGCACGTGCCACCCATGCCACCACATTAGGTCCGTCCATGCGTGTATATATATATATATATATATATATACATTTGAGATCATGTGAAATCAATGATTTTTTGTGAGATCCGTAAGACCAATTCTCAATCCTTGGATTAGATCTACAATTTGACAATCTGAACATTCATAAACGCCACGAGACCTCTCATTAATCACAAAATTGTCACCGTGCAACTTTAGACTATTAGATCATTAGCTCATAAAGTTGATTAATGAACATAAATTGGTCTTACGGGTCTCACGAAAAACCCTTGGTCTCACGTGAACCCAACCCAATATATATATATATATATATATAGACTTGGAATCATGTGAGACCAAAGGTTTTTCGTGAGACTCGTAAGACCAATTCTCAACCATTGGATTAGATCTACAATATGAACATTCATAATCACAAAATTGCGACCGTACAACTTTAGACCATTAGATCATTAGCTTATAAAGTTGATCAATGAACATAAATTGATTTTACGGATTTCACGAAAAACCCTTGGTCTCACGTGAATCCAACCATATATATATATATATATATATATATATGTATTGTGCATGGTAGTAGTGTCAATATATGTCGAAATATACATCTTATAGATCAGGAGGAATTCCTATAATTATGGAATGTAGTTTCTATAATTATGGGATATTGTTATCTTCTTTATCATTATCTATCTGTATCTTCTCCTTATTTTAGTTTTCCTTATCTTTTGTAAATATCTAATATATAGGGACTTGTATAATCAAATTGTAGAGAGAAATATCATTATTCAATTCATCTTTCTTTGTCATGGTATTAGAGCTTTAGGTTTCTCTCATAAATCTAAAACTCTTGTTCTATTTTATTTCATTCTTAATTGCTCATCTCAGTGTGCAATCTTCATCGTTGCAAGTGTTCATGATTGAACAACCTTACTTGCTGTATTTTCTTCGATTGAACGACCTTTCTGTCAACTCATGGATTTTTTGGGTTTTCTAGAAAACCCTTTTCGTTTTTGTCTGAATGCCTCGAGTAATAACTTTGTCAACTCATGGATAATAGATTCTGGTGCCACTGATCATATGACACATTCTTCCAGTTTTTTTCATAATTACACTCCATGCCCTAGCAATCAAAAGATTACAGTAGCCAATGGTTCATTAGCAACTGTTGCAGGCTTTGGAGATATACATATCACACCCAACCTTATCTTAAAAAATGTCTTACATGTACCAAAACCCTCAGCCAGCCTTGTTTCAATCCAAAAACTCACCCATGATCTTAGATGTTGTGCTATTTTTTCCTCTTTATATTGTGTTTTTCAGGAACAAGACTTGAGGAAGAGGATTGGACTTGCTAAGGAAAGAAATGACCTTTATCATCTTGAATCTTCCCAAAAAAGCAACGTTCCACCTTCATCCTTTCCCAGTTCATCTAATAAAGATACAATCTGGTTGTATCACCAACGTCTAGGTCACCCATCATTTAACGTTTTAAATGTCATGTTTTCTCATCTATTTCAAGGATTAGATATTTTCTGAGTTTCATTGTGATACTTGTGAATTGGCCAAACATACTCGTGTTTCTTTCCTATGAGTAACAAAAGGAGCTCTCTTCCATTCCAGTTAATTCATAATGACATATGGGGACCTTCTAACATACCTAATGTGTCTGGGGCTCGTTGGTTTGTATCCCTAATTGATGATTGCACTGGGAGTTACATGGCTCTTCCTCCTTAAACACAAATATGAAGTTAGCACCGTTATACCTAACTTTCACTCAATGATTCAAAACCAGTTTGGGGTCAAAATAAAGAGTTTTAGGACCGACAATACCAAGAACTATTTCAACCAGATTTTATCAGCTTACTTTCAATCTCAAGGCATTATCCATGATCCTTCATGTGTTAACACACCCCAACTAAATGGGGTAGCTGAAAGGAAAAATGGTCATTTACTTAATCTACCCGAGCATTGCTTTTCCAGGGAAATGTTCCTAAATCCTATTGGAGGGAAGCTGTCCTTACTTCCACACACATGATAAACAGGTTTTCTTGACGTATATTGGGAAATAAAACTCCCATGGAACTTCTTAATGACTTCTACCCTCACTTCAGAACATCAAATGGTCTCACACCCAAGATTTTTTGGTGTAGTGCCTTTGTTCACTTCCACAACCAGCATAGAAGCAAGCTAGACCCTCGAGCCATTAAGTTGTCTTCCTTGGTTACTCATCCACTCAAAAAGGGTATAAATGCTATGATCCCTCATCCCATAGATTCTACATCTATGTTGATGTCACTTTCACAGAAAGCAAACCTTTTATATATCTCCAAGCCCTCTTTCCAGGTGGAGAAATCAACGAGGAAAGATAGTCCTTGGGAAACTTTTGAACCACTCATAAAACTTGACCTCCCAACTCGTAGTGTTGACTCCACATTAGAGTCTGTGGAGGAGGAACAAGTCACATCCGAGTCTTCCACCCCTCTAAATGAATTTTGATTAGACTTGCCTATTTGGTTTGTTGTTGAAATATATTGAATCATTCTCTAAGTGAAATATATGAACTATTCGAGGATTGGTGTCGTAATAGATCTTTGATTTGTGTTTATTGTTTTTGGAACATTCTCAATACGTCTAGATGTTGAGCAAATATATGATATCATGCAAGCATTTCTGAATCAATTTTTTTTGTTTGAACAGGCAATATTAGAGTTTATTGTCGTATAAAGTCAATCCTTAAGGGTCAAAGCCAAAAGCAGGCAACTATAGAGTATATTGGTGAGAATCAAATCTCTCAAAACAAGTAAAAAAAAGCCACCAATTCTTCAAATTCAATAGTCTTTAGCCCTGCAGCATCACAATGGACCATAATCTAACTTATTAATGTCTTGTAATGACTAACTAATCCACATCGAAGTAATCATTTTAATGAACTTTTACACCCCGTTGCATTGCGCGGGTACACAACTAGTTTTGCTTGAAAAATCCTCACCATTATTGAAAATCAGAATGGACATTACCCAATGCCCATTAATAGGTAGTTTGTCTCGTTTTGTTTGGTTCCTTGATCGTTTCATTCATTTCTTGTTTTCTTTATTTGTTTCTGTCTAATTACTTTAATTATCAATCCCTCAATTAAATTCAGGCCGACAAATCCTTGTTTAGTCCATTGCTTCGACCTGAGATCAACCTGTATGTTACACCACCCATACACTTGCGGYAAGAATATAAAACTTACATCAATTCATCAAAAGGTTTTTGGCGTAGTGGTATGTGAGTCTTTGGCGAGGTAAATGTTCAAACCTCAACAAAGGTGAGGAGGTTTGTGTGTTCATTTGTTCTATTTGCCATATATAAATATTATATACTTAAAAAAAAACTTGCATCAATTTTCTGGCGACTTAGCCTGTGAGGAAATTAAGCAAATATGGATTTCGTTCCATACTTACTTGTAGGCGACTTTATCTCATTTCCATTTTCGTCATCACATCGCTTATTTCGTTTTATAACTATGATTTTATTACGTACCGAAGGTAATTAAACACATGATTGAAGAGATATAAAGTGTAACAATTCTAAGACACAGTAGGCCGTCGGAAACAATACTTAGTGAAGGAAACTTTGGTCGAAAATGTTTTTGGTTGGAAACACATTACCCAAGACAATTTCCGAGGTCATGAGCCTTGCATATAAGGTAGAAAAATAGCAATTAATATGTGTACGCACTTTGGTATTTATTTATAATCATAATATGTATCGAGGAAAATGAATCAAAGAATAAAAAATTTTGAAGATCAGAAAATAATCAAAAGATGAAAATGAAATATGCAAATCAAGATTCAACGTAGGGTTAAAGGAATCTTGAGTTCTTGCATTCAGCAGGTAGACCATTGGGAAACCGTTTGCGGTCGTTGCAGTAGTTGTAGATCATGTACTTGTTCTGCACCCATCTAACCCTGTTCCTGCCAGCTGCATCAAGTCCTTGAGTACTCCATGCCTGGTTGTCAGATTCGGAGCTTGTTGACTTTGAATTAGGACCTACTCTTTTGGCATTGGCATTGAATTTCCTGTAGGAAGCAGTAAAGGGTGCTTTAGTCCAGTCTGCCTTCACACGCCCACCTTGGGTTGCCCAGTCATCTGCGTTCCACAGGCTGGCATACATCCTCATGGGTTGGCTCTTGGGAAATGGGACTCCAGAAGCCTCATGGTTATTGAACACCCTCACKGGTATGTTATCTATCAAGAARCTGCAAAACCAGAGATTTTCAAGATCAGTTTCATGGAAYCTTATCATCTCATMAKTGTAAWTGTCCCKGTAGTATACAGAAACATTTGAGGAAATCKGAGAAYCAAATATGTACTTTTCATGAGAGACTTACATGATTCTTTGAGTGTTCCATACGATGGTGTAGGTGTGGAAGGCTGCAGTGGGATCAAACCACAGGTGGAACTGTTGTTCTTTATTTCCTTTCCCTTGTGAATACACATTGGTGTGGATTGTGTAAGGGTTTCCRGTTGAGTTGCCCAAGAACTCAAAGTCTATCTCATCATGTCCCGCACCTTGTGATGACAACTGATGCGATTCAATACAAAGACATGGATTTTGTTAGACTTTGTGACATTAATAAACATGATCATAAAATTCGAGACTATTACGGATGATAGTACTTACATAGAATGTGGTGACCGTGCCAGCGGAGTTGCCGGGTACTAGTTTCAGTTGCATGTCGAATCTACCGAAGAGGTACTCATGCTTGGACTGGAAACCAGAGCCAGAGTATTGATCGAGCGAAAGTGTGAGATCCTGACCACGATTGAGTATTTTAGCACGTTCACCGCCAAAAGTAATGTCAATGTCATCGTAAAAACTTCCGGCTGAAGATGCTACTATCAGATATGAAATTGTTAGAGCAACTGCACAAGCTTTAGAGTATGAATGGCTTGACTGTTCCATTAGTAGTGTTTAGAGAGAGAAAGAGAGAGGTGATGCGTTTTAGATTTGTGGGAAGGAATGGTTTATATAGGTGTGGCTACATTCACAATTTTCAAGAGGAACCATCCCGCGTTTTGCAAAAGGAAGTCAACGAGGCAATCTGAAAGTATTCATGAAATCTTGATCATTTACGTGTGCCAACTCATGTGTTTCTTCTTTTGCCTGGAACACAACTGTTGTTCTCCACACCGTTTCCTACCTTATTCCTGGCTTACAAGTGCATGTGATGACTGCACATATTTTTTTATTTTATTCTTGTTCTTTTGTCGACTTACTAATTAATTTTGTAGTTTTTTTTTGGAACGCAAAAAAGCACTTTATTGAGAAAGAAAGAGGACTAACGAGGAGCTAGTTCCTAACAGAGTTCACGGCATCAACTGGATTACATATCCATCTCTCCCAACTAAAAGACTTACTAACTTTCCTTCTACATCTTATCCAATCATACGCCATGAATTGAATATCTCTACAAACTTCCTTATCAGATTTGCGCTTACCGTTGAACAACTTTTGGTTTCTTTTGTACCAGTCGTTTATATACTTCAATTAGCGGATATCTTTACCAAAAGCCTTGCGCGATCTCTGTTTGAACACTTCCAAGATAAGCTTCGTGTTGGTCCACCACCTCTTGGCTTCGCTTGAAGGGGGCATTAGCTAGTAATAAAAGGCAATGATCTTACATTGATTATAATGATGTTGTAGATATGACGTTATTTTATTGCGTTTCCTTTCTTTGTACTCCCATAGAATTATTTATACCTGTTTATATCTCTTAAGTCAAAAGGGTGATTTTACAGTCTCAATATATCCTATCCATTTGTACCAAAAGTCAATAGCCTAAAATATGACTCTGTTATATTAAGCTCCACTAAAGCTCCTCTCATTTATGACCTTGTCCTTTTCTTTCAAGAAAGGTATCATTCTTTTTGTTTATACTAAAATTACAACAAGAAGAAATAATTAATGAGGGCTCTCTTCTACTACAACATTAACATGTTTTTAACAATTTTCAGCATAGAAGCCACTAAAAACAACTAGCTCAACAAACTAGAAAGGTATAAAATAAAGAATAAAATACTCGAATCATTCATTTAGGAGTGAAAAAAGTATGGGAAATAAGAGGATATGACGTTGTTTAAAACTTATTATTTATTTATGAATGTATGATTGTTGTTAACTAATTTATGCACTTCATTTTAGTGTTTAGATTAGCCTTTCCATGATTTTTTATTTGGTTAAGAGACAATGGATGTGTCCATACACTTTCTTATTTCTATTGGGTTATAACCCCTGTAGTTGATGGAACACGTCTTAGTAACTCGTAGTAGGTCATAACAAGCCTTAGTGGTCATAATGGTTGGTTTGAAGTGGTGGGGAATTTGAATTTTAAAAGATGAAATATCAAAAAAGAAAAAGAGTAATTTGAACAAATTTGAAGTGTTTTCAATTTGAATTTTAATCAATAATTATATGATTATCTATTTTCGGCTCCAAATATACGACGCGTCACCTCCACCACTTCCATATCAACCAAATTGTCTTCCTCACCCTCTCGCCAATGATCTTCCCAAATCCTCAGCCATCGTAGACCATCACGAACAAAGGTAGCAGTTCGCCTCCACCACTTCCATAATGGTCGGATCGTCTTCCTCACCGCCTTGTCGACCATCTTTCTTATCCCCTCGATCATCGTTGACGCTCACAAACAAAAGCAGAGGTAGTATTGAAATTAAGAGACTATGTTCTCTCTCCCTCTCTCTGTGTGTGTATATATATATATATATATATATATATATATATAGAGAGAGAGAGAGAGAGAGAGAGAGAAAGAGAGACTTGGGATCACGTGAGACCAACCTGTTTTCGTGAGATCCGTGAGACCATTTTTTTACACTTGAAACTTCACAGCAAAACTCTGTGAAGATAACCTTCACAGTGTTTTTGCTGTGAAAGTTCGACTTTTATTTTACCTTCACACCATTTTGCTGTAAAGTTTTAAATAAAAAAGTGGTATCACAGATCTCATGAAAACACGTTGATTTCACGTGATCCTATATATATATATATATATATATTAATGATAAGCTTCGGAGAGAACCTTGAGAAAAGAATCGAATAGCTCATTCAAATCGTTGATTGGGGTATTATAATGGAATCACATTTAAAGAAAATTAATTTGCCCCCTTTTATTAAATGAAAATCAACGATATATAATGAAAATAGGAGCGAAACAAACTATACCCGAAAAAGCGATCATTTTATTATATTTAATTTTACATTCATTATGATATATATTATTTTTCATTCGTTTTTTTCGTTGTTATCGGTTCTCTCTTGTTCTCATGCCATCTGTATTATTGATTGAGGAAAGTGGAGGAAGTTGCGTTATACCATGAAGTGGACGCGTAATTGGATGTTTTGCTATTCATTTTATGGTCTGGTCACCCCTCTGTCAGCATGACTTCCTTCTCTAGCAACCAGAAGGTTTCCTCTAACATGTTGTCAATGTAACTACACCTATATAAACAAATCGCTTCGCACAAACACAAACACATCACATCTCTCAATCTCCCTGTTTATCTCTCCTTTCCTAAAAAGAAATATAACAATTTCAAGCTTGTAAAATTGCTAAAACAATTTCATGTATGATGGTAGTAGCATCTGCCGCTATGTTTTTATGATGATATCGACATCACTTTTAGAGGTGAGCGTGCTAAGATACTCAATGGTGGTTAGGATCTCACACTTTCTCTCGATCAATATCTGACTCTGGTTTCCAGTCCAAACATGAGTACCTCTTCGAAAGGTTCGACATGGAACTGAAACTAGTACGTGGCAACTCAACTGGCACACTCACCACATTCTATGTGAGTATCCATCTCGTCATCTATAATATTTTCAAATTTTATGACCATGTTTAATAAAGTTACCAAGTTTAACAAAATCCATATTTTTGTATTGAATCACATCTGTTTTCATCACAAGGGGCTGGACATGATGACAGAGACTATGAGTTCTTGGGCAACTCAACACGAAACCCTTACACAATCCACACCAATGTGTATTCACAAGAGAAAAAAAATAAAGAACAACAGTTCCACCTATGGTTTGATCCTACTGTAGCCTTCCACACCTATACCATCGTATGGAACACTCAAAGAATAATGTAAGTATATATTCTGTTCTCATTTTCTCAAAAATTTCTTTATACTAGGTGGGCTACAAGGACAATTTACAATGATCATGAAATTCTCTGGTTCATTAGTACTATTGATCTAAATAATTTTTGTTGTTGTAGTTTCTTGATAAATAACATACTACTAAGGGTATTCAAAAACCATGACGCTTCTGGAGTTCCATTTTCCAAGAGCCAACCCATGAGGGTGTATGCCAGCCTCTGGAACGTAGATGATTGAGCAACCCAAGGTGGGCGTGTGAAGGCAGACTGGATTAATGATCCTTTTACTGCTTCCTACAAGAAATTCAATGCTAATGCCAAAAGAGTTAGTCTGGATTCAAAGATAACAAGCTCCGAATCTAACAACCAGACATGGAGTACTCTAGGACTTGATGCAGTCGGGCGAAATAGAATTAGGTGGGTTCAAAACGGGTACATGATCTACTACTACTGCACCTACCATAAATGGTTTCCCAATGGTCTACTTGTTTAATGCAAGAACTCTAGATTCCTCTAGACCTACGTTGGATCTTCATTTACATATTTAATTTCATCTTTGGATTGTTTTCTAAACTTGCATGGAAATTCTTTATTGTTTGATTCGTTGTACTTGAGTATTATTCGATGCAGATTGTGAGTATGTGATTAATACAGAGCTATGGTAATCATTGTTCTTGGACCTCAAAAGTCATTAATTCATGTGATTGAAGTTGCACCAGGCTAAATACTTTTGAGACGTAGTTATTTTATTTAATTTGTTTTTTCATTATTTATTTTAATAAATGCATAATGCAATGGTTTCAGGTAATTGACAGATTTTTATTTCTACTCCAATGGTAGAAAAACTGTTTCCATGAAGGCCGGTTAGGGGTGTTAGAATCAATGTTAGCATGACATTCACTCTTATATGTTCGATTGGGTAATAAATCAATATCGGCCCATTAAAATGAGATTTTGTATGTTTGTTTATGACATCATTAAGAAAACGATACAAGCTATGGAAAACAATAATTTCTTTTCTAGGTATTAAGTTAAAGTAATTATGTCTGTTTTCTTTTGGGAAACTTGTACCAAAATCAAATCTATCTTTGGGTTTATTTTCATTTTGGGAATTCAACTTCTGGAAGTTTGTTTTGACAAATAGATGTAAATTTTACAAACAATTTAATTTAGGATAATGATTACCTCTTTAGCAAGTAATTGCTTTGTTAAAACTTCTGACGAATCTTTTTGCTGATTTCTTACGGAATAAAAAAACAAAAAAAAACTATTAGTTATGACAAATAAAGTATTATGCTTGCTTTGTTACAATATGGATTCTAAATTAAATTTGGTATCTTTTGGGAGAAAAGGCTTACAAAAAAGAAATTTATCTTCTTATGAACGACATTCAATTATTATTGTACGAATAGTGTCATTTCAAGATCACTAATGATTCACTCTCTAAATTGCTAATGTCGTTGGTCTATTTTAACAAGAATGTTGTTGAGAAAGAACGAGTCTTGTATGAATAGTGTTGTTCCAAGATCACTAAAGACTCACCATCTAATAAAATTGCGAATGTTGTTAGTCTATTTCGAAAATAATGTTTCATATCCGGTCATATGAAGTCTAACGTTTCAGGTCCTAACCCAATAGAATGATAGAGATGTGTGATCCTTCATCATGAAAAACCTTTACCCCTCTCTATAAATCTATTCCCTTTTCATCTCACCTCTTCACTAAGAACTATGAGTTCATATTTCTCTTCTTGAAACTCTGCTAATGAGTTCGTATTTCTTTAAGCACACACAAATCCACATCATCTATTCCCTTTTCCTCTTACCTCTTCACGCCATCATAACTCTTAAACCTCTCTACTAAGAACTATGAGTTCGTATTTCTCATCTTCAAACTCTGACTAGTCTGATCAAATACCAAAATCAATCAAACAGTTTTCAAATCTTTTCAAATCCGACATTAATCATTAACCTCAAATATTGAAAATAATGTTGTTGATGCTTCTTAGGGCAGGTCTTGATGAAAAATCATCTTATTCATTAAGCATGATTGATTTTAGGCAAATAATTCTTTAAGCACACACAAATCCACAATGAGAGACGATGAACAAGTACTAATGAGATGGGCAATGAGCATAGATTTGGCAACAAATCGCCCATGCCTTAGGCGGAGAGCACCATGAACTCTCCTGTTTATTGCTCACGCTTTGGGCGATGAGCATAGATCTGATAGTATCAAAGTCTAATAAGTTCGACTGTACCCAAAAAATCATCAACTAAATCTAATTTTGATGACAAAAGAGGTTCCTATTCACCCAAAAACAAATCGTTTAAAAGAAATTTGATTAAAACATAAGAATATGGTGAATCGATCTATTTTTGATCTAAAAAAATAGTCGAACAAAAAGCAGTTCATGGATGAGTAATGTTCTTATGAAAAACCCTAAACATTTCTTGAATCTGCTGCAGATAGATAGATCGTATCGATAAAGGTTAATCGGTTCGGCTCTGAAACCAGTTGTTAGACCCCAGATTTACAGCAGATTAAGGTTAAAGCATTGATAAACGAGAGATTGTAGAAGACGATGAATAGAAACCGACCATTTTCTTTATTAACTGAAATAGAAATTACAAAACTCTCTCAACGACCTAATCGACTCTCATGTGAATTCATTTTTTATTTCCTTATAGGAAATACCCTTTTACAGGTATTTAAAAAAAAGCATCTTTTAGAAATATCATCTTTGCAAAATCAATGCGTCACCAGTCTTTTGCCTCCACATATCTGATTGCAATAACCGTTTATGTGTACGTATCAGACAAAGACTGGAACACTTGTAAGATGAGCCGTGGAACCTTCACACAAATGGGCTAAGTAGGAGACCTGGAGGCTCTACATGTATTATGTAGAGGCTCTGTGTCTGGGAGTTGAGCTTTGTATTCGAGTATTTGGATTTTTGCATGCAAGACTTCGGTCTTCATACCTTCTGTGTCCGAGCTCTTGGTTCCAAGCAGCTTTCTGACTAAGTCCTCTTAGACTAAATCATCTTTAGACTTCGTCTTCATATTTGACACTTAAAACATTGAAGTCTTCATTTTTAGAGATCTGAAAATAGTCTTTCAGAGCATAGTTCAACCACAGGGGCTCTGGTTGTATTCACACTTAGGGTGCGTTTGGTTTGCAGGAATGTTTTTGAGGGATTTGGATTCCTGGAGGGATTTGGATTTCATGGGATTTGGATTGGATTGGATTTAAAATCCATTCCTGTGTTTGGTTTGCAGGATTTGGATTTGATGTGAAATCCATTCCTCTGTTTGGTTTGTAGGATTTTAGATTTAGATTTTTTTTTTGTAATTATTTTAATCACCAAATCTCTTTCATTTTCTTAAATCTATCTAATTAACCAACAAACCTAAAAATTTAACAATCAAACCTTTTCATCCATAATACATATTTAATCAACAAACATTTTCATCCAAAATGCATATTTAATCAACAAACATTTTCATTCAAAATACATATTTAATCAACAAACATTTTCAAAATACATATATATTTGCTATTAACATTGACATATACATTTGACTACCAACTTGTTCTTTCAAAACTTGGTCTTCCGCAACGACATAATGCTTCACACTATCGTATCCGAAGCCACTAGTATATGAACCATTAATCATGTCATGCACAATAGTCCAATCTTTCTTCATTATTTTTAACTTTGATTCGATGTGTGGTTTCCCTAAAATCCCGGAGTTCGGCAAAGATTCTTTTAACGATTGCTCAAGAAATGTTAAATAACCCGATTTAAAGCCATTATCGGCTTTAAATGCTCCCGTATTCACCATAGTAAGTAAAGCCTCAACGAGTTTTGTTTCTTCAATATTCGTCCAAACTCTATAATTTCTATTTTGACTCGTCATACCTACAAACATAATGAATCAAAAGTATAACGACATTTAATTATCCATGTCCAAACTATTGAATAGCTATTACAAAACAAACATTAGATTTCAACAAACATGGCAAGTATGAGTTAAACAAATATTTGAATCATACAAATTAATTGGTAGCATTCCAAGAATCAAACATAGATTGTGCTAAATTGTCCCTGAATGCCGTCCACTCATTTGAAGTACCAACAACATTTATATTATCTCCGTCTTCGACTCCATGGTCTCCGGTTCCCTCATCCACTTCCCCGTCATTGTCAAGTGGATTTACTGGCATTTCTTGCATTATAAAATTGTGAAGGAGACAACATGCCATGATGATCCTGACTTTTTGTTTAATAGGATAATACGAGTTATCTCGTAAGATTGCCCACCTTGCCTTCAACATACCGAAACATCGTTCAATAACATTTCTCGCCGATGAATGCTTCATATTGAAAAATTCTTTGACGGTGGTTGGTTGGTGTCCATCACGCCAATCATTTAAATGATATCTTTGACCCCTATAAGGAGCTAAAAAACCCTCTCCATTTGTGTATCCGACATCAACCAAGTAATAACCTAGTAATAAATTAAGTTAATAAATCATCAAAACTTAACTTGTTAATATATAGTAAACTATTGTAAACTATACCTGGTCTTGGAACTTTTAATCCATGAGGCCTAAGAAGAGCATCTCGAAGCACTCGACCATCAACAGCCGACCCCTCCCATCCCGGTAAGACATATATAAATTGCATATCTTGTGAGCACACCCCTAGCACGTTTGTCGCAATTTCATTTTTTCTGGTTCTATATCTAGGTTTGTCTTCTTCTGGAACTATACATTTTATGTAGGTTCCATCTAAAGCTCCTAGACAATTCTAGAACCAAGAAAATGAAGATCATTATATTTTCATAATAATTAGACTTATTTAGAAATAAGTAAATTTTAAAGAAGAAGTAGAAATACCTTAAACCATTTCCATCTTTGATCGGTTGAGTTATCGGGAACAGGTTCAGGTTTCTTAAGCAATCGTGGATGTAACCTTATTACGGCATCGCACACTCGAGCAACAACTCTACTAATTGTTTCACCAATTGTTTCTCCCGAACGGTGAAAACGACATATCATAACCCGATTCTTAACATTGTGGGCAATAATATGAAGAAACATGGCAACTTGTTCTTCAATATTCATAAACCTAGTTGTTCTTAACCCTCCGTATGTTTCAACCATGGCACACAACTTTTTGAAACACGCTCGAGTCATCCTAATTTGCGAGATGGACATAGTGTCACTCTCATAAATATACCTATGCATTATTGAGGATCGGTCCACATTTGAAGAATAGTATCCAATTTGTTGTTCATCCGTTTGTCTTTTAACCATAGTCATCCAAAGGGAGACAACATTGA
>NC_037529.1:61806841-61813303 GCF_001531365.2 Cynara cardunculus var. scolymus
ACGTCTTCTTAAACTAAGGCGATCCATTTCCTGTCCAATTTCCCAAATTGTTAATACTCTTGATGCTAAATTGTTAAACATAGACTCTCTTGAGTATCTTATTATGTTGTGTGCAAACTTTAACATAAACGGCAATTGTGACTTGTGACTGCAATTTAACGTAACTATTGAAGAAGGAACAAGAAAGAAAGTAAAGATATATTAACATAAACTTTAACATAAGTCAATATAAATTTAATGGTCTTCCTACTTCAACCATAAGCTTGACCGGGCCTCCGTCGGTTACGGGCTGGACCGGTTATAGAGGGACCGGTTGTCACCGGTTTTTATCGCGATCGGGACCGGCCGTAACCGGTTAAGGCCCGGCCCGGGACCGATTTTTGGCCATCTCTATTTCCAAATAGCACCAAGTATTGCCAAATGCTTGCTAGCCTTGTGTTTTCTTTTTGTTAACAGGGTTTTAAGTTCGAAAAATATTGGTAAGATTGTCATATTTTCTTCTTATAATCACACAGTACCAATGCCTTCATGACTGTTACTCAAGCAAACCTATTTTGYAGTACAAAATTATACTCTACTTAACAGCTAATGCATGCTTAATGCCTAACAAAGAGTCAAAGACTAGTTCATGACCGTGAAATCTTAGCCATCATTGTGTCGGGAACACAGTTTTCCGAGACCTGGTGCAATTTTTAAAAGACAGGGTGAAAGTCCTCAGTCCATGCGATCATCTGGGAATGAATGGGTCCACCGTATCTGGCTGTGGAGGATCTRTTCAACTTGTGAAATTGAACACATTAGTTTTAGTTAACCTACTTCAAAAGTTGTGAAATTGCTCTTAATGTGAAAAGCAAGGCATATCTTATGATTCATAATAATATTAACTTTACTTCAGTTTCCTTTTGCTAATTCTCTATTTTGTATTTGGGCAGCCAGGTTGGTACTTTCTTTAGGAGCTGAACCCAAGCTGGTCAATCATACCAGGTGCTGTTGAATTTGCACTACCATTCTTGATCCTGGATGATGCTTGTGTAAGTTTTTGGACATAGCATATAAGTGGTCTGTGTACATCATAAATCCCCCTTCAACCCCATCTCATGGTGGGATATATTGGGCTGGTTTGGCTTGGTTTGTATAGTTACAAATCTTAGTTCTGGTTCAATAAAGCTTCTAGCCTGAGCAATATTTAAGTTTTAGTAGATTTCATTGCTGTATTGTTATTGAGACAGAACCTAAACATGGTAAAATAGAAGAGCTCAACATATTGAATGCGTAAATGAATCACAGAGAACAGAGAGATATAKAATTCAATAGCAACAAAAATTACCAAATACGCACAAATATCAATCCGTGTACTGTAATTAGGGTTTATATACGAACRCAATCAATAAATTAGGTTCTTGAAATTKGATACAGACTACTGAGAACAGAGAGATATAGAGATTGAATCAAGAACTTACCTCTGATTACGGGAACAGGGAGATATATAGATTAGGGCCGAAGGGAAGGAAGCGATGGATTAGGGCGGGTGTGAGGGAAGCGATGTCTCGTAACCTGGTTGAAGCAATCGACAGGAAGCGATGGATTAGGGCAGGTGTGAGGTATGCGATGTCTCGTAAGCTGGTTGAAGCAATCGATAGGAAGTGATGGAGAGTATTCAGGCCATCTGCAATCGTGTGGAAGCGATGGAGAATGAGGCCCTGTGCAATTGAGAGGAAGCGATGAAGAGTGTGTGCAATCGTGTGGAAGCGATGAAGAGGAATCCCATGGGATTTGGATTTGAAATCCCGCGGTTTTGCAAAGGATTTCTAAATCCCGCGTCTAATGGATTTTTATCCAATCCCAGGATTCCAAATCCTTATGTCTTAAGCAACCCAAACACGGGATTTCCTGGATTTTAAATCCAAATCCCCTCAAATCCAATCCATTCCGGCAAACCAAACACCCCCTTAGCGTCCAGAGCATAGTTCAACCAGAGGAGGGGCTCTAGTCATGAATACTTGTGGAACTGAGGCTTTGGTTGCTCTTCCAGACTTAGTCGTTTTAGCGTAGATCAGATCTCTGAATATTCCATCCTTAGCCCGAATTCATTTAATAAAACATTGGGATTATTTAGAACAATTTTGGTCCTAACATAATATATTTAATATACAGGGCAGGTCGAGAATCACATTACCCGTCATCCCCGACTTTTAACTTTTGGGCATCTCCGTCTTCATCCCTAATACACGGTTTTATAGGGAATCCCCGACCCGTTCGTAGCGGGTACACCAAACACCTCAAAGTTAACTTAGGTTCTTATGCAAGATTGAGAAAGCAACACTTCTTAAGCATCGTGGCCTTGTTGCCTAAGCCTTAAGCAACATATAAACACCTCTTAGGCAACATTTTTTGTTTCTTGCCATAGTGGCATTTAAAGGTAGTGTCAATTCCAAATATTAAAAAAAATCATATTTGTTGAACTTATTTTCGATGGACTTTCGACCGTTATGTTAGGTATCAATTAACCATAAAAAGGAATAAAAAATTGTGGATTGATTTCTAAGGAAAACGTTGAAAGTGGGTCTTCGCCGAAAAGTGATCGAGATTCGATCTGTTTTTTTTAATAAAGTAAATGATTTTCCCTTTAAAAGTTGTCAAAATTTTGTCTTCAATTTTTTATGGGAATTTCCGTTGAATTTTTCTGTTGTTAATAGCCAATATTCTAGTAGTGATTGTTTCTGTCAAATTAGTTTATTTATCAATCCATTAATTGAATCCATCACCATTTTGTGGGGAGAAAATCAGATTACTTAACATAAATTTCGTTCTAGACTTACTAATCTTGTTTCCATTTTGTCATCGCATAAAAATGTATTTCATTTTTTATATATACACGATTCTATCTATCACCAAAAGTAATTGAACACGTGATTGGAAGATGAGTACATTTAACTTTAAAACATCAAGATCATCACTGATGGATAAATAGATCCATCCATAGGCCGGCGGAAACACAAGCTTACTGTTGAAAACATTGTTTAAACTTTTGTATTCGGTTTTTATTTATTTTTAGTTAATTTTCGTTTGATATGCGTTGGAGATATTATTACTTTAGTATCCCTTTCTGTTTTTATTTAGATTTTGATCGGGTTTTAATACTAAAACAATGATCATGAATGTGGATTTAAGTTTCAAAAATTTATTATAAAAACAAAGTGGATTTAAGTACTTGGTGTTGGTCGGATTAAGTGAAGATAATGGAGTAGGAGACGAAACCAACGTTGTGGTATTGATCAATTGTTTTTATATAAACTTTGAGTTGTGGTAATCGTCCGTTTGGATTGATGTTGTGATATTGATCAATTGTTTCTATAACAAACTGAGTTTTAATTGGTTGATTTTTACCTGATAATAATTGGCGTTTAGTTAATTGATTTTTATAAAATGTTTAGTTAATCTGGTAAATTTTGATTTGAACGATAGTTTGATCTTAATTTGATCTTATTTTGAAATTATATGGATCAATGACTACGATTCTGACATAAAAATAATTTGGAACGTAACATTGTGAAAATATTTGTTTTACTCGTAATGTTTCATTCCAATGTATGGATTCTATGAAAGTAACAATAAATCTTTGTTTAGAAAAGTTTTTCCACCTCGAAAGAGGGTTAAATTATTTTACACAACAAATATTCACCATCACTTTAATCCAAGACTGACATCATCCAATTTTCGTTAGCTTTAATTTTTATTGTCTTGTCATTCTTTTTAGACATTTTAATAAAATCATTCTAAACTGATTGATGCTTCCCGTAACTAGGTCATAATCTAGAACGAATCCATATTTAGTTCATCGTCTCCTCGTAATCGACCCGGATGCTACACATTATTACGCTTATGGTAATAATTTTAAAACTCATCGCATCAACTGAAACTAGTACCTGGCAACTCTACTGGCACAATCACCACATTCTATGTGAGTATCCATCCCGTCATCCGTAATATTTTTAAATTTAATGATCACGTTTATTAAAGTTACCAAGTTTAATAAAATCCATATTGTTTATTGAATCACATCAGTTGTCATCACAAAGTTTGGACATGATGAGATAGACTTTGAGTTCTTCGACAACTCAACACGAAACCCTTACACAATCCACCAATGTGTATTCACAAGGGAAAAGAAATAAAGAACAACAGTTCCACCTATGGTTTGATCCTACTATAGCCTTCTACACCTGTACCATCGTATGGAACATTTAAAGAATAATGTAAGTATATATTCGGTTCTCATTTTCTCAAAACTTTCTTTATACTAGGGTGGGGTACAAGGACATTTTACAGTGATCATGAAATTCTCTAGTTCATGAGTACTATTGTTCTAAATAATTTTTGTTGATGTAGCTTCTTGATAAATAACATACCAGTAAAGGTATTCAATAACCATGACGATTCTAGAGTTCCATTTCCCAAGAGCCAACCAATGAGGGTGTGTGTCAGCCTCTGGAAAGCAGATGACTGGGTAACCCAAGGTGGGCGTGTGAAGGCAGACTAGATTAATGCTTCTTTTACTACATACTATAGGAAATCCAATGCTAATGCCAAAAGAGTTGTTCCGAATTCAAAGATAACAACCTCCGAATCTGACAACCAGGCATGGAGTACTCAAGGATTTGATGCAGCCAGGCGAAATAGAATTAGGTGGCTCAAAAGAAGCACATGATCTACAATACTACGACGACCGCAAATGGTTTCCCAATGGTCTGTCTGCTTTATGCAAGAACTCCATATTCCTCTAATCCTGCGTCAGATCTTCATTTGCATAATTAATTTCATCTTGTGATTGTTTTCTAAACTTGCATGGAAATTCTTTATTGTTCGATTCGTTGTAGTTGAGTAATATTCGATGCAGATTGTGATTATTTGATTAATACAGTACTACGGTAATCACTGTTCATGGACCTCAAAAGTCATTAATTTATGTGATTAAAGTCGCACCAGGCTAAATACTTTTGAGACATAGTTTTTTTATTTAATTTGTTTTTTCATTATTCGTTTTAAAGAAATGCATAATGCAATAGTTTCAGGTAATTGGTATATTTTTATTGCTACTCCCAATGGTAGAAAAACTGTTTCCATGAAGGCCCGGTTGGGGGTATTAGAATCAATGTTAGCATGACATTCACTCTTATATGTTCGATTGGGTTATAAATCAGTATCGGCCCATTAGAATGAGATTTTGTATGTTTGTTTATGACATCATTAAGAAAAGGCTATAGGCTATAGAAAACAATAATTTCTTTTTTAGGTATTAAGTTAAAGTAATTCTATCTGTTTTCTTTCGGGCAACTTGTACCAAAATCAAATCTATCTTTTGGGTTTATTTTCATGTTGGGAATTCAACTTCTGGAAGTTTGTTTTGAAAAATAGAAGTATACTTTACAAACAATTTAATTTTGGATCATGATTACCTCTTTAGCAAGTAATTGCTTTGTTAAACTTCCGACGACATTTTTTTGTTGATTTTTTGCGAAATAAAAAATTAAAAACTATTGATTATGACAAATAAATTATTATGCTTGCTTTGTTACAATTTGATTCCAAATTAAATTTGGTATCTTTCAGGAGAAAAGCCTTACAAAAAAGAAATTCATCTTCTTCTGAACGACAATAGTGTCGTTTCAAGATCACTAATGATTCACTTTCTAACTTTGGTAATGTCGTTGGTCTATTTAAAAAAGAATGTTGTTGAGAAACAACTAGTCTTGTATGAACAGTGTCGTTCAAAGATCATTAAAGACTCACCATCTAATTAAATTGCAAACACTATTAGTCTATTTCGAAAATTTTTTTCATGTCCAGTCATATGAAGTCTAACGTTTCAGGTACCTAATAGAATGACAGAGATGTGTGATCCTTCATCATGAATAACCTTTACCCCTCTCTATAAATCTGTTCCCTTTCCTCTCACCTCTTCACGCTATCATAACTCTTAAACCTCTCTACTAAGAACTATGAGTTCATATTTCACATCAAATCACTTATTTCATTTTAATTATGATTCTATTACCAAAGGTAATTAAACACATGATTGAAGAGACAAAAAGTGTAATGATTCTAAGACACCGACAGACTAGCAGTCGGAAACAATACTTGGCGTAGGAAACTTTGGTTGAAAATGTTTTGGTTGGAAACACATTACCCAAGACAATTTCCGAGGTCATGAGCCTTGTATATAAGGTAGAAGAATAGCAATTAATATATGTACGCACTTTCRTATTTATTTATAATCWTAATTTGTATCGAGGAAAATGAATCAAAGAATAACAAATTTTGAAGTTMAGAAAATAATCAARAGATGAAAATGAAATATGCAAATCAAGATCCAACGTATGGTTAAAGGAATCTCGAGTTCTTGCATTCAGCAGGTAGACCATTGGGAAACCGTTTGCGGTCGTTGCAGTAGTTGTAGATCAT